>NC_059297.1:23686689-23786689 GCF_017591435.1 Portunus trituberculatus
GTTACTGCGGCGACCGTCTGTCACTGATGCGTACATTCTTCCCTCTGCTTTACTCTTCTCTTTGGCTGATTCTGTCTTCTAATTCTTTACCTTTATCTTTTATTAGAGGCCTCTATTAGCTAATCTAGCTGTTCTATTTTAGTCGTAACCGGGTAACTATTGGAAGTCGGCGTCTAGTTACTAATATCTATTTCCACCCAAGAGAGAGATGAAGTTTCTGTTGTTTCTCAATTGCTTCCTATTTCTGCTCTTTCCTTGAATTATCAGGTTTTCCTTCAATTTTCTCCCTACAGGTGTTGTAGAATCCTTGTACGACTACGACTATAAACCGACTACAAAAAATAATCTTGTGTCTTAAAGTACGAGATAAGACGCATTCATGTTTGAGAATGAGATTGTTTGATATGTCGGGTAACAGGTGAGCCTTTAGGGGATCAGATGTTAAGTTGTTGAGACAACGGTATAAAGACCACGAGATATTTTTGCCTCACTCGTATTTCCTGTCACCAACAAGCTGTGAATTCTCATCAAATAAAGGATACTGCAAAATTGAGAGTTATTCTTTGTTGCTTTATATCTCCTCTAACTGCAAAATATCTTGAGTGGAGTGTGCTGCAAGGGATGACGCTTAATTTAATGTTGTTTTCTCTTCTTTTCAAATCGCAAAACATCTGAGGTATGGAATGTTGCCAGAGCTCACAATACTGTTTTCCTCTCCTAAACACAAACAATGTCAAATAATGGATGCCGCAAAGATTGTCACATATATCATGATATGTCCCCTTCATATTCTGACGGGAAATCACATCAGAGGAGTGTCTCAAGCTCATCTCATCTCATTTACATCTACTGCCTACGCACCATCCACGCCAAGGTAATGTTGAGCATGCGTATCTCTCCTTTACTTCTAGTTCATTTCATACTTGTCTTGACCATCAGTACTACGTATATGACGCAACACTCCTTCACTCCATTCCCACCATTGCAGTACACGATAGGGCTTTTAATACTAGAGCCACATACAATACTTCTCGTTTACTTTCCATTCATATCTTGTCTTGACCATCGTGAGACTTGCTTCACTGTACAAGACACAAGCTTTCATCACTCTAAACCCCGTTCTAGTATATATGGCAAGACATCAATTTATGCTAAGGCTCGCCCGTAATGTAATGCCGAAGGTGGTAACAGTATCTCAGCATGGAAAGGCTACGTGTTTTCTTGCTGGAAGGAGTTTTAGCAATAACTAAGTCATGTATTGTTTTGCTACACGAGCCTGCAAAACAAAAACATCACAGAGAGTAAAAGAAAATTAAGTGGATTATAGGTTTGAGAGATACGAGATGAAAGAGTTTACAAATACGAATGAAAAACGATGATGAATTTTCAAGAAGACAAGATGAAAGGGCTTAAAGATACCAATGAAAACAATGATGAATTTAACAGAACACATGATGAAAGATATTAGGAGTACGAAAAAAAAGGAGCATAATGAATTTTGAAGAATACAAGATAAAAGAAAATATGAATTCGAATGAAAAACGATAATAAATTTTGAAGCTGGAAAATAGTAATGAAAAACAGACATTAACCGCCATCCTTTACTACCCGAATAAATCTATCAAATCCTGACCATTTCTAACCGTCCCGCAGCAGGAACACACGATATCCACGACCTACCTAAACCAATTACTGGAGGAATCAGGAAAAAAAAAAACACACACACAATAAATAACAACACTCTAAAATCAGATAAGCTCGTCAAGGCGGCGAACCACAAATAAAACCAATGATGAGGGTAGTGTGTGTGTGTGTGTGTGTGTGTGTGTGTGTGTGTGTGTGTGTGTGTGTGTGTGTGTGTGTTTCACTGTTTGATCTGCTGCAGTCTCTGACGAGACAGCCAGACGTTACCCTACGGAACGAGCTCAGAGCTCATTATTTCCGATCTTCGGATAGGCCTGAGACCAGGCACACACCACACACCGGGACAACAAGGTCACAACTCCTCGATTTACATCCCGTACCTACTCACTGCTAGGTGAACAGGGGCTACACGTGAAAGGAGACACACCCAAATATCTCCACCCGGCCGGTCCTCTGGCTGTGTGTGTGTGTGTGTGTGTGTGTGTGTGTGTGTGTGTGTGTGTGTGTTTCACTGTTTGATCTGCTGCAGTCTCTGACGAGACAGCCAGACGTTACCCTACGGAACGAGCTCAGAGCTCATTATTTCCGATCTTCGGATAGACCTGAGACCAGGCACACATCACACACCGGGACAACAAGGTCACAACTCCTTGATTTACATCCCGTACCTACTCACTGCTAGGTGAACAGGGGCTACACGTGAAAGGAGACACACCCAAATATCTCCACCCGGCCAGGGAATGGAACCCTGGTCCTCTGGCTTGTGAAGCCAGCGCTCTAACCACTGAGCTACCGGGCGCGTGGTGTGTGTGTGTGTGTGTGTGTGTGTGTGTGTGTGTGTGTGTGTGTGTGTGTGTGTGTGTGTGTGTGTGTGTGTGTGTGTGTGTGTGTGTGTGTGTGTGTGTGTGTGTGTGTGTGTGTACGTAACTTTATACTATACATCGATAATGCAGTAGCTTTGACAATGTATCATTTTCATCAATCTATCTACATTTTTCATCTTCGTGTATATCTAACTATCGATCTCTCTCTATCTACCTATCTATCTATATATCAATCTATCTATCTATCTATTCATCCATCCATTGAGCCATTCGTCTACAAGTACTACACTAAATACATCAAAGTAGAACATTATACTGACTCATACAGATGGATAATTTAATCTTCCTCTTCCTCTTCCTCCTCCTTCTCTTGGTATTGCATAATCTCAGCTGGTTATGCAGAGCCGGTCACGATCTCCCCTTGGTCACACTGCCTTGGTTTCCCACGACCAGCTTGCAATGGTAGAGAATGCACGTGCAACAAGCTAATTACTCTCATTCTCTCTCTCTCTCTCTCTCTCTCTCTCTCTCTCTCTCTCTCTCTCTCTCTCTCTCTCTCTCTCTACTACTACTACTACTACAACAACAACAACAACAACAACAACAACAACAACAACAACAACAACAATAATAATAATAATAATAATAATAATAATAATAATAATAATAATAATAATAATAATAATAATAATAATAATAATAATAATAATAATAATAATAATAATAATGATAAATAAATAGATGGGAGATACTATTAATTAACTGCCACAAAAGAAACGAGTATTTAAGGAGATTCGCGGAAATGTGTGTGTGTGTGTGTGTGTGTGTGTGTGTGTGTGTGTGTGTGTGTGTGTGTGTGTGTGTGTGTGTGTGTGTATGAAATGATATGTGATAGTTTGCAAAGGAGGAGGAGGAGGAGGAGGAGGAGGAGGAGGAGGAGGAGGAGGAGGAGGAGGAGGAGGAAAATGTGTAAGGATGACGAAAGAAAATAACTGAATGCACGGAGAGAGAGAGAGAGAGAGAGAGAGAGAGAGAGAGAGAGAGAGAGAGAGAGAGAGAGAGAGAGACAGACAGACAGACAGACAGACAGACAGACAGACAGACAGACAGACAGACAGACAGAGATATGGAGGGATGGAGGGAAGAGGGGAAGAAGGCAGGTGAGGTGGTGGCGTTACCATGGCAACACCTTCATGACGTCACCCACACCTCGGACTCTCATTGGTGGGTTAAGGCTGGGTGTAGGTGGAGGTGGGGAGAAGGAGGGATGGGGGTGGAAAGGGGGAGGAAAGTGGGAGGGGAGGGAATGATGGGAAGGGAAGGGAATGAAACGAAGGGGAAGGAGAGAGGGAAAGATGGAATAGACAGTGATGTGTGTGTGTGTGTGTGTGTGTGTGTGTGTGTGTGTGTGTGTGTGTGTGTGTGTGTGTGTGTGTGTGTGTGTGTGTGTGTGTGTGTGTCCCAATAAGTAAATATGTGAAGTTTAAAGAAGGATATAGTCCATGAGAGAGAGAGAGAGAGAGAGAGAGAGAGAGAGAGAGAGAGAGAGAGTGGGGGAGGATACGACCACTACCATCATCGTTCCTAGAAATCATGCTCTCTCTCTCTCTCTCTCTCTCTCTCTCTCTCTCTCTCACTAAAGTGCAAAAACGTGTCTGCGGCAATTGGAACACTTTTAAGATATCAAGAGAGAGAGAGAGAGTGTGTGTGTGTGTGTGTGTGTGTGTGTGTGTGTGTGTGTGTGTGTGTGTGTGTGTGTGTGTGTGTGTGTGTGTGTGTGTGTGTGTGTGTGTGTGTGTGTGTGTGTGTGTGTGTGTGTGTTTCAAGCAACATAACTTGGTTAATATAAAGGTAAAAAAAATCAGTTTATAAATGGATTTCGTGAGTGGAATAGCTCTCTCTCTCTCTCTCTCTCTCTCTCTCTCTCTCTCTCTCTGTGTGTGTGTGTGTGTGTGTGTGTGTGTGTGTGTGTGTGTGTGTGTGTGTGTGTGTGTGTGTGTGTGTGTGTGTGTGTGTGTGTGTTATTTTTGCTTTCACTTACTCAATTCTGCACACACACACACACACACACACTTATTTTCTTTAGTGTGTGTGTGTGTGTGTGTGTGTGTGTGTGTGTGTGTGTGTGTGTGTGTGTGTGTGTGTGTGTGTGTGTGTGTGTGTGTGTGTGTGTGTGTGGAAAAAATATTACATTTGCACTTTTTGTAGTTTCCTGTCCATCAAACCAAACCGTTGCCTTTTTATTTCGTTTTTAATTTATCATATTCGTTTATTTATTTCACCTCTTTATTTTTCATTTACTTTTTTTGGATGTCATTTTTACTTTTATTTACTTTTTGGATATGTAGCACGTGATTCCTAGAGCACAATCTAATCATCCTAACTTTTTGTTTTTGTTTTATAGTTTAATTTGATTTTCATATTATTTTGCTGGTACATCATGTTTTAAATTATTTGCTTTTATTTCCTTCCTTACTTTTCCATTCTCTCTCTCTCTCTCTCTCTCTCTCTCTCTCTCTCTCTCTCTCTCTCTCTCTCTCTCTCTCTCTCTCTCTCTCATACCAGAGGAAGCTTACTTTTCTCTACTTGTATCTCTCTGTCTGTCTCCTCCCTCTCTCTCTACTCCTCCTCCTCCCTCTCCTCCTTCTCTCTCTTTTCTTCCTTCTCTCTCTCTTTCCTTCCTTTTCTCTCTCTTTCCTTATCTCCTCCACTCATCTCCCTTTCCTATATATCTGTCAACTTCCCCCTACCTTCTTAGCATCTTCCTCTGCCCTTCCTCCTCCTCCCCTACCTCACCCTCCCGTTACTCTCTCCCTTCCTCTTCTTCATCATGGTCATCTTCCTCTTCCTGAGTTTCCTACTTATCGCGTTCTTTTTTTTTTCTCTCTTTGGAGATGTTTTTGTTGTTGTTGTTGTTGTTGATGATGATGATGGTGGTGGTGGTGGTGGTGGTGGTGGTGGTGGTAGTAGTAGTAGTAGTAGTAGTAGTAGTAGTAGTAGTAGTAGTAGTAGTAGTAGTAGTAGTAGTAGTAGTAGTAGTAGCAGTAGTGGCATTATTTTTGTTGATAATGTTACTATTGCTGCTGTTGCTGGTGATATTACTATTACTACGACAACTACTACTACTACTACTACTACTACTACTACTACTACTAACAATAATAACAATAATAATAATAATAATAACAATAATAATAATAATAATAATAATAATAATAATAATAATAATAATAATAACAACAATGATAACGATAGTAGAATAATAATAATAATAATAATATAATTTTCATACTACGGTGCTTTTCATCATAAACACACACACACACACACACACACACACACACACACACACACACACACTGCTGATTACACTCCCACACGTTCTAGTTCGGGAGGTGTGTAGGTGTGGTGGTGACGAAAATACCACGTGGCGCATTACAGGCTAATTTGGACCGCGCTCACTTGATTAATAAAGAAAATTATGCAATCACCTCATGACACACACCCACCCACTTACACACACACAGAGAGAGAGAGAGAGAGAGAGAGAGAGAGAGAGAGAGAGAGAGAGAGAGAGAGAGAGAGAGAGAGAGAGAGAGAGAGAGAGAGAGAGAGAAAAAAAAGTTTCCTCCTCTTCCCGGAACTTTGGAGGGAAAACAAGTCCATTACCAAAGAAGATTATTTATATACATCCGTTTCCTCTCTCTCTCTCTCTCTCTCTCTCTCTCTCTCTCTCTCTCTCTCTCTCTCTCTCTCTCTCTCTCTCTCTCTCTTTTTTTTTTTTTATTTAAACAAAACTTAATACAAAGGAACATGTACACGCACTGTCGTGTGCTAATTTGATAAAAAGCACTATTCGTTTCAATTCTGTACTACGAAAAAATGTATAAAAACGCGCCTTACTACTAAATAACAGCAATAATAACTCCTACTAGTAATAATTGGTGATGATGAGGAGTGCGATTGCGTGATTAATTGAAAAGGGATGATTGAAATGGAACTATAATTAGGAGATGGGATGAGATGGCGCCGGTGCAGGAGAGGCGTTCAAATTTCCCTTCCTGATTAGTATAGACGGAATGGATCAATCCTGATCAGCGCGCACGGCAACAACGGTAACCCGGAAAAGGACGAAGAGGAAGAGGAGGAGGAGGAAGAATGAGAAACAGGAGGAAGAGAAGGAGAATCGAGTTGTTCTTAAGACAGCGATAATTTTTAGCTTAAAACACAGATCATTTTTATATAATTTCATGTTGACTTTATTTCCTATGTATTTGTTATGTTCACGGAGGTTTATGCTCAAAAGTAGTGGTGGTGTGTCAGTAAATATCATTGAAATCAAGTACACTTTTGAAAGTGTGTACTATCTGAGAATATCATGAGAAGTTACGTACACGGAGATTCTTTCAAAAAATATATTATAAACAAATGATGAAACAAATGATTCCTCAAGAATTTAGTTATACTCCCACAGCGGCTGACCTGGCAGGCAGGTGTGCACGTGACAAGATTCCCACGTGGCTCATGTGATAGATTCAATCACTGAAAATATCACCAAACCCAATCCGCGAGGTTGTGAACTTTTCTTTGTTGGATTACGCAGTCTTCTCAGAAATTCTTACGCTGTTCATAATGTATAAAGTCCATTAAGTTTGTTTACAACCCGTCGAGATGTCAGCATACACACACGCCGTACAGGTTTCTGAGAAAGATATAAGCACTAGCACGAATGAGCCACTTAACACAACAGGTTACACGACAACGTATCCATGAAGATATTCAAAGCACCACTCGCCACACGTGTACTCCGGTCTGAAGATGTCTGGAAATCTAGAGTCTGAGGTAACAATAGAGTGGTGCTATCACACTTAATGAGGATGGCCCCACAGAAACAGCAGGTAATTAAGGTTTACTGGATTACTTTATTAGGTGTTCTAAGTCATCTCTGCAGTTTTTCTCATCCACAGCTGCTCCATACAGTGGCCTTTATCCGTCCATGCATGGAGTATGCTACACATGTATGAGGTGGAAGGGAGGCTTCCACTCATACTGTTCATTTAGACAAGGAGGAAACCTAGCTATTCCTGGTTATCAATTTCTCTCATTCGATTGATGGTCTTCAGCTTTTTTCATCGCAGCAATCTTTTGCTATCTTCTACGCTTTCTTTCATATCAATTGCTATACTAATTTGCTAATGTCATAACTTCAGATCAGATCAGCGTACCCTGAAATCTCTCTTCTTTTTACCGGCTTCGTGGAATGGCTGCTTTGCATTATTCGCAACAATCGCTACGCATCTTACACCTGTAATTACGTAACCAACCAAACTTTAGTCAAGGAAGCATTTCCATGTCGAGTATTACGTTTACAAGAACGATCCAGAACGAAGTAATAATATAGAAGCACCATCGCTCACGTTCATCAGACAGACGAACAAAAATCCACACTTGAGTATAACCACACCGGAACCAGGAAGTATTACAAACTAACACATGCCCGGCTTACTGTGTCTCATCAATTCATGACAGACAGACATTTGAACATACGTACATACATACATACAGTTCCTGTTCGTATCTGCTCTATTCACACTAGAGGTTTCGGTTTCATCAAAACTTTCAGTTTAGGACTGGTCTCAAGAAAATAGTCACTGTATGCATGAATTAATACAGACTACTCCGCACTACTTTAGGGTATAAATAACAATTACACATCAATATTTCTTTATATGAATGACTAATTTACATAATACTAGACAAATTAAAACTTATTTCGTATTCCTAGTCAAGATGCATATTAAAAGTACTAATAAAAAACCTACGTTGTTTTTACAGTTTAAAATAACATTATTTGTGCTAAGGTCTTTAAAGAATTGAAACAAAGCAAGAGCCTTTTCGAACAGAAAAATCTTTAAAACCTTTCTAAAAACAGATCGATGGTCTTTTTAAAACTAAAAAGCCTAAAATAACATTTCATTATAATCAACAAACTTATTCGATTAAATTTTTTTTTTTTTTTTTGACGAAGAAGGAGAACCTCGAGGAGAAATATTCGTAAGTTGTTCCTCACGCAGCTTTCAAGTCTTGACGTCATTCCCGCCCAGGATTTTTTTAGCCTTCCTGTCTTCCTACCACTGCCTCCGTTTTCTTGAGCTTTTGCGGTGGACACGTCTTGCCTTTGTCTTAACTTCCAATAACCCTGAATCCTCGGAACGCTACAGAAAGGACTTATCAGGGATCTATAATATAGACGGCGGCCGGGAAGGGGCGCTGAAGGGAGGGCACTGGCAAGAAGGTGCCGGACATGTACTCCAGCCTGAGGATTCCCCCACACTGCGTCTGACCTCGAAAGACGATTCGCTTGTGGGTCACGTTGATGGCCGTGGTGGTCAGCACACACCATGCCTCCTTCAGCGTCAGCACCGCGGAGTACCGTCGCCCCACCGCCAGTGATACAGGGCGACGAAAGAGACAACCGTTCCCTGACCACACACCCCTGGCCACGTGGTCCCCGCTTTCGTCCCACACCACCACGCTGCCCTCCCGCAGGCTACACACGCCCGTGCTGGCCAGACGCACCAGGTGAAGGGCGGCGCTCACCGTCAGGTTCTGCATCAGGTTGATGCTGAGGACCTCCATGTACTCGAAGGAGAGCGTCTCGTTGGATGGCGGGCTGACAAGCACGGCCACGGTCACCAAGCCTCTGCGGCGCCGCGTGTCATTGGCCGATATGAAGTGTGGCAACACGGCAGCAGGCGCGGTGCCCCGCATGGCTCGCACCACCGCCATGCACTCGTCAGGGCTCAGCAGCTGGCTCCCCTCCACTTCAGTCACGAACTCGTTCAGACTCATCGCCAGGAAGCGAACGTACGGCAGAAACTCATCGATGACTGCCCTTAGCCGCCGCCGCACTGGCAGCATATCAGGGCAAGGCTTGGCGGGGAGCGGCGGCCCTTCGTCCAGGTGGTACCAACCCCTGGGCGAGGCGAAAGGTGCAAAGGAAATGACAGCTGGAGCCATTAAATCATCGGGAAAAGTTCAGAAGGGAGATGGGGAAAAAAGGAAAATGGTTAAAAAACGAAGGAGAGGCGGAAAAAGAAAATTTTATAGCACTTTTCTTTTGAGTGCACAATGATTTATATACCATCGTATTTTTCAGAAAAAAATCTTCATCTCATCTCCCTACCGCCAATACCCCTACAATTACCTTCCTCCACCTACACGCCCTCCTCACACTGTTGATTCCCCCAAACCTTTCCGAAACCTCACCATTGTACGAGGGCGCGGAACAGGTAGCTCTCCTTGTCCACGTGGAGGCGTGGGATGGTGAGCAGGGCGCGCAGGGCAGGCCGCCGCAGCACACACAGGTCCGGGCAACTCAGCACCTCCCGCCCCTGCACCATTGCCACCTTTGTCACGGCAGGGTAGAGGTAGTGAGGCAGGAGTTGGTGGCTTGTAGAAGACAATCACACACACACACACACACACACACACACACACACACACACACACACACACACACACACACACACACACGCTTTACAAGCCAGAGGACCGGGGTTCGATTCCCCGGCCGGGTGGAGATATTTGGGTGTCTCTTTTCACGTGTAGCCCCTGTTCACCTAGCAGTGAGTAGGTACGGGATGTAAATCGAGGAGTTGTAACCTTGTTGTCCCGGTGTGTGGTGTGTGCCTGGTCTCAGGCCTATCCGAAGATCGGAAACAATGAACTCTGAGCTCGTTTCCGTAGGGTAACGTCTGGCTGTCTCGTCAGAGACTGCAGCAGATCAAACAGTGAAACACGCACACACGCACAGCGTAGTAGTGTAGTGGTTAGCACGCTCGACTCACAATCGAAAGGGCCGGGTTCGAGTCCCGGCGCGGCGAGGCAAATGGGCAAGCCTCTTAATGTGTAGCCCCTGTTCACCTTGCAGTAAATAGGAACGGGATGTAACTCGAGAGGTTGTGGCCTCGCTTTCCCGGTGTGTGGCGTGTGTTGTGGTCTCAGTCCTACCCGAAGATCGGTCTATGAGCTCTGAGCTCGCTCCGTAATGGGGAAGACTGGCTGGGTGACCAGCACACGACCGAGGTGAATTACACACACACACCACACATACACACACACACATACAACCACACATACACACACACACACACACACACACACACACACACACACAACCACACATACACACACACACACACACACACACACACACACACACACACACACACACACACACACACACACACACACACACACACACACACACACACACACACACACACACACACACACACACACACACACACACACACACACACACACACACACACACACACACACACACACACACACACACACACACACACACACCAACCCCCTCCATCATCATAGTAGTAAGCCTTTCTACCGTTGCTTCTTCCTTCCTTCAATTAGTCATCCTCATTCTGATTCCCAGTACTCTCAACTAACTTTAATCCTTCACCTTCCTAATCGCAACACTAATCTCTCTTTCATCTAACTGGAATTTCCGTTAAGTAATGTTCATTTCGCTTTTCTCTTTCTTGTGTCTTCTCTAACGCTTTACGTCACTTTTTTTCCAAATATTTCTTTCCTTCCTTCTTCCTTTTAACATTTACGTACAGTAATCGGGTGGGTCATTCTAAACCATTCAGTACCATGCTTGGTTTCCATACTCATTCTACTTACTATTCAGCGACTTTATACAGCTTTAGAAACTTGTGTGTGGATTAGAGTAGTGAAGACTGGCCATTAATCATTTGACCTACATAAACCTTTCCTAATGTAAATGAAATCGTGTAATTGTTCCCAAAAATCATGGTAGAAATGCGTCCCAGTATTGATGGGGTTCAACACGCCTTAATTAGAGGGAAAAGATGGGTAAATATAATAACATAATAGACAGCCAAATGTTTCTCAAAAGTAAGTATAGTGTCAAAACTACATATAGTGAAATTAACACGAGAACTAGAATAATTTATAAAAGCTAATACAAATGACTGCAACACAAATTAAGAAGAAATATGACAAAAAAAAATTCCTGGATAAAAAAAAAAAGCATGAATAAATAAATAACGAACTGAGAAAAACTAAATATGAAAATGAACTATATAAACGTGTTATTTCCAGCAATACGTACGTACACACACGTACACACACACACACACACACACACACACACACACACACACACACACACACACATACACTAAAAATAAAACATACCTTGCTAGAAAATAACATAATAAAATAAAGAATTAGATAAACTTACAACAACGGTAAACATGAACGAGAAACAAAACTGTATAAAAAAAAAAACAAAATAATAACTGATAACTCTACGTTTAAAAATTCTCGTGTTTCATAATTTTCCAATACTTTAATTTACGAGGCATCAATTTAACTACATCTATTATTCCCTCTTGTTCTTAAGCTTTCCTAACTTTGTATCAATTATCTTTCTTGTCAGTTTCACATTACCCAAGTTTTTTTCTTTATATCAGTCTTTTTTTTTTTTTTCTTTTCTTTTTTTTTTTCGTCTCAATATATTGTTAACACTATTATTAGCCTTCTCTATCATAACCTTTATTTTCTTTCTGCTTTTCCACCTTTTCTTATTTTCCTTCTCTTTTTCCTTTTCCTCTTTTCCTTACTTTCCTCTTTTTTGTCTTCCTCCTCCTCTCCTCTTTTTTGTCTTCCTCCTCCTCTCTCGTCTATTTCTTTTCCGCTCTCCTACTCGTCTTCTACTTTCCTATTTCTTTTTCTCTCTATTTTATCTTTCTTTCTCCTGTCTCCTACATTTTCTCTTCCTCTTCTGTCTGTTTTCTTTTTCCTCTCCCGTCTATTTCTACTCTTAACCTCACTACCACTCTTCAATTTTTTTTTCTTTTCTTCTCTTCTCCTTTTCTTCCTTTTCCCCTATTTTTTTCTTACTTCATTTAATCCGTTTTCTTTTCTCCCCTCATGTACTCAGTCACCCACCCATCCATCCACCCTCTCACTCACTCACTCACTCACTCACTCACTCACATCCTCCAACAATCCATCAATACTTCTTTTTTCAGCCACTTTCTCATCTCGTCACGTCTTCTCACCGTGCAAGTACTACAGCCCCGCCCGCCCGCCCACCCGCCGCTTCCCAGTTTCATTTCATCTCCACGCCGCCGCCATCAAGCCTTTCATGCACAAAGAGCCGCCCGCCACTCACCTCGTAGCACCTGTTCAGTAGTTCTGTGTCGTCGTACAGCACAGCGGGATCAAACACGTAGGGAAAGTTGTCAGGAGTCACGGAGTCTGACAGGTACTGTGGAGGTAGAGGGTGTTTGTCAGAGATGGAGGAGAGGAAATGGTGGTGGTTGTGACGAATAAAGGAGAAAGAGAGAAGGAGAGGGAGAATACACGCACATACACTCATTTTCCCCAATCTTTGTATTTCCCCCTATCTCACCCATCATCCATTCCTTCATCTCTTAGTGCATTCTTCCTCCCCACACTTGCACCCATCACTTGCATCCATTTCTATACCCATCCATCACCCATCATTGTACTTCTTTCCCCTCTATACCACTTCAATTAGTCTTTTCTCTATGCCTTCATCCATTTCTCCACAAGCACTTTATTTCACCTCTCCCTCTCATGCTTTCATCCACACATCCTCACACCCAAACCCACCACCCATCCCTGTACTTTTTATCCCTCTGTACCACTTCAATTACTCTTTTCTCTATGCCTTCATCCATTTCTCCGCCTGCACTTCGTTTCACCTCTCCCCCCTCATAGTTTCATCCATACGTGGACTAAGCTCTCCTTCTTCGCCCTGTTTGTTAATGTATGTAGGAGGGACACGTGCAAGGACAATAAACCGCAATAAATATATAAAGAGATGAATAAAATAAAAAGATCCACTGAGGTACCGGTCCCAAAAGAGAAGTCAAGAGAATCATAAAACTAAGGAGAAGTGTCTTGAAAATCTACAATGTTGCGGCACCTTTCCATTTTTTTCTATCAATTGATTAATGAATTCCCAATCACCCAAACATACACATTTTCTAACATACAACACTTCCCACCCAAACAACACTCATTCTTTTACTTAAATCGTTCCTTAAAACAAACACAAACAAACACACACACACACACACACACACACACACACACACACACACACACCCGGTACCTCAGTGGTTAGAGCGCTGGCTTCACAAGCCAGAGGACCGGGGTTCGATTCCCCGGCCGGGTGGAGATATTTGGGTGTGTCTCCTTTCACGTGTAGCCCCTGTTCACCTAGCAGTGAGTAGGTACGGGATGTAAATCGAGGAGTTGTGACCTTGTTGTCCCGGTGTGTGGTGTGTGCCTGGTCTCAGGCCTATCCGAAGATCGGAAATAATGAATGAGCTCTGAGCTCGTTCCGTAGGGTAACGTCTGGCTGTCTCGTCAGAGACTGCAGCAGATCATACAGTGAAACACACACACACACACACACACACACACACACACACACACACACACACACACACACACACACACACACACACACACACACATTCACAAACACACACACACACACACACACACACACACACACACACACACACACACACACACACACACACACACACACACACACACACACACACCCGTCCCCAACACTAACCTGGGAGCACAATCTGGCAAGGGAATCCATCTGGTACTTGTGAGCCGCCTCGTAGACACTTAAAGCCTGGATGGTGCCTTGAAACTTGGTCTCGTCGCGGTACACGTAACGCAGGAGCCACTCGAAGGTCTCAGGCAAGTCCTCCGCCAGCGTCAGGTGGTGGGGGTGCCCGTCAGCAACTTGGCTCATCGGCCCGTACAGCATTGCCTCCAGGACAGGGCTGCTCATTGCCAGTACCAACTTGTGTGTCTGACAGGGAGGAGAAATGCGGTTAGTCTGGTGGTAATGGTGTTTTAGAGGGTGGTGGAGGTGAGAGGTAATGTTTGTAATAGTTGTGGTTATGGGGTAATAAAGGTGTTGGGTGGTGGTTAAGTGGTGGGTAATGATGGTGGAGTGGTGTTAAGGGTACTGGTTGTGATGGTGATGGCGATGATGGTGATGATGGTGGTGGTATGTGTTCCGAGTGTTTTCAGTAACTATTTTAAAATGAATGGAAAGATGATAAACGAATATAATAATCGTTGTAGTTACAGTTTCGTATCAGTTTGTCCACCTTTCTTTCCATCTCGCTCAAACTTTATGAATCTTCTCCTTCAACGGATCTTTCATTTCCTTCCCTTCATGTCTCCCTGTTACACGAATCTCACTTCCCCTAACATAAGCCTACTGTACACCACCACCACCACCACCACCTCTCCCTCCCTCTACTTCACTCACCGAATTCTATAGTCTCTCGCATCTTTCCCTCACTCCCTCACTCCCTCCGTCCGTCCCTCCCTCCACGTCCCAATCTTATCTCCCCCTTTCTGCACCTCTCTTCATCTTCTTTGTGATAATTCCTTCCTTCAACACATCCACACCCTCGTTTCTGCCTATCGACTTCTCCCCTTCATCACTGTCCCTCCACTATCTTGCTTTGTTCTTCCCGTGTCATTCTCTCTCTCTTTCTCTTTCTCTCTCTCTCTCTCTCTCTCTCTCTCTCTCCCCTTTCTTCCTTCCCACCCTGTCTCGCCTTTCCTTCCTCCGCCTTACTCCACGTGGCTTATAACCTCCACCCACGTCTATTTTTCTCGTTCCACACCACATCCAAATCTTCACCTACACATTTACACATTT
Organism: Portunus trituberculatus; assembly: GCF_017591435.1. Taxonomy (NCBI): domain Eukaryota; kingdom Metazoa; phylum Arthropoda; class Malacostraca; order Decapoda; family Portunidae; genus Portunus; species Portunus trituberculatus. Next base: position 23,701,951 of record NC_059297.1, read on the forward strand.
TCTATCCCTTCTTCGCCTCCTGATATTTTTTCAAGCCTCCTTCACTTCCCTATCTGCGCGTCTTCTTCCACGTCTCTATTTCTCCCAAACCTTGCCGTCTCCCATACTTCACATCTCTATCTTCCACTCAATCTTCTACTCAGCATATCCTCACTTCAAACGCTTCACTACCTTGCATCTCCTTCGTCTTCACTTTCTCTCTACCCTATAAATCGTGCCCTAAACAGTCTCCCTTGGCCAGTACCTTCTCTCTATTTGTAAATCATACGGTCTTTAACACCCTAGTCTCCACCCTCATGCTAATCTCTTATTACTCTCTCCATCAACTACAACCTCAACTACTTCCTCTGTTTCCAATCCACTACAAGTACTTTCTCTCTCCCTTCGCCTCGCACATACCTTCATCTCCACTTGGTATTTAGGGAAGATCAGTATTACGTCGAAGAGTCTGTTTTGGTGGTGCAGTGTGGCCATGCGTTGCTTCACCGTGGCCAGATGACACTGCCACCAGTCCTTGCCTGTCAACCTGGCTACCTGCGTCCTCTTCAGCTCCTCTCTCCACTGCATTTGGTCCTGTCGCTCCAATATTTGTCCTGGTCCTGCTCCTACGACTCCTACTGCTCCTACGCCTCCTCTGTTATCTACTACACCTCCTCCTCCTACAAGTCTTTCTTCTCCTCTGTTTTGTTGTTGTGGTTGTAATTCCTCTTCTTGTTCTCTTCCATTTTCTGCTTCTCTTTCCTCCTCCTCTTCATCATCATTATCATCGTCTTCAAACTCTATCTCCTCTCCTTCTTCCGCTGCTCTCTCCTCTTCCTGTGCCCCTCTCCTATTCTCATTTGGTTGTCCTTGTTGTCCCTGTTCTTCTCTTCTCTCCTCTACCTGTCCTTGTCTCTGTTCTCTTCTCCCATCAAGCTGTCCTCCTTGTCCCTGTTCTATTCTCTCCTCTGCCTGTCCTTGTCCTTGTTCTTCTCTTCTCTCCTCTGCCTGTCCTTGTCCTTGTCCTTCTCTTCTCTCCTCTGCCTGTCCTTGTCCTTGCCTCTTCTCCTCTTCTCTCCTCTGCCTGTCCTTGTCCTTGTTCTAATCTTCTCTCCTCTGCCTGCCCTTCTTGTCCTTGTTCTTCTCTTCTCTCCTCTGCCTGTCCTTGTCCTTGTTCTTCTCTTCTCTCCTCTGCCTGTCCTTGTCCTTGTTCTTCTCTTCTCTCCTCTGCCTGTCCTTGTCCTTGTTCTTCTCTTCTCTCCTCTGCCTGTCCTTGTCCTTGTTCTTCTCTTCTCTCCTCTGCCTGTCCTTGTCCTTGTTCTTCTCTTCTCTCCTCTGCCTGTCCCTTGTTCTTCTTGCCTGTCCTTGTCCTTGTTCTTCTCTCCTCTGCCTGTCCTTGTCCTTGTTCTTCTCTTCTCTCCTCTGCCTGTCCTTGTCCTTGTTCTTCTCTTCTCTCCTCTGCCTGTTCTTGTCCTTGTTCTTGTCTTCTCTTCTCTCTCTCTGCCTGTCCTTGTCCTTGTTCTTCTCTTCTCTCCTCTGCCTGTCCTTGTCCTCTTCTCTCTCTTCTCTCCTCTGCCTGTCCTTCTTGTCCTTGTTCTTCTCTTCTCTCCTCTGGTTGTCTTTCTTCCTCCCCTCCTGGTTCTCTTCCTTCATCTGGTTGCCTTTCCTCCTCCTCCTTTCCTGCTTCTATTTTTCCTCCTCCTCTCCAGCTTCTCTTCCTTCATTTGGCTGTCTTTCCTCTTCTCCTACTTCTCTTCCTTTATTTGGTTGTCTTTCCTCCTCCTCTTCTGCCTTTCTTCCTTCATTTAGTTGTCTTTCTTCCTCTCCTGCTTCTCCTTCCTCCTTTTCTCCTTCTCTAATTCCCTCGTCTGATTGTTCTGCCTCTCTGTACTTTGCTTTCATCTTTTTGATTCTCTCTCCCTACAGCTTCTCTTTTCTTCTTCTTCTCTCCCTCTTAACTCTTTTTGTTTTTCCTCCTCCCTCGCTGCTCCTCTTCCCTCCTCCCTTGCTTCTCCCCCTTCATCAGGCCGTCTTTCCTCCTCCTCTTCTCTCCTTCCTTCATCTCCTTCTTGCTGCTCTTCCTGCTTCTGCTCCGTCAAAGATTGGTTCAACAAAGCCTCTGCCATCTTTGTTTAGTCTGCAATTCATACCGCGGTTATTGTTCGAAGCTCCTGTCTCAAGCATCCGTGCATAATACAGACATTGGCTCACTGTTCAGCACTAAAGTGAAACGTGGCATTTCTAGTGACATTTCAAAATATCAGGTGCATGCATAAACCATCAGCAATAGCGTATCATTTCTAAAACTGCACATCCAAGACTGCCCAGAGCGTCTCCACACACAAACAGGACCATAACACAACATGAAAGTATAAAAGCCTCTGGGAAACTAGTCGGACGGTTTACAAAGTCTACACGCAACACAACTTCTCTTCTGGCAGGATATACACTCGTTACTACCCACAATCTGCCTGCGTAATTGTCTCTTCGGGGAATTACTACTCAGCCTATTCACATCATTACACAACACACCTGAAGGAGTATTCGGTCTACCTGTATAATCACTACACAAAACATTGCCTCTGTACACTGCCCAGGCTACATATCACTTACTCCTTCGCAATACAGTCTCTAGGGAACTACTACTTGGCCTGTTTACATCACTACACAGCACATTATTAAGGAGTACTCAGTCTGCCTGCATCCCTACTACACAACACCTTGTCTCTGTACACTGGTCTGGCTACTTAACACTTATCCCATCACGTTACAGTCTCTAGAGAACTACTTCTTGGCTTTTCTCAAGTGTATACACGACAGAACCTAAAGGAGTACTCAGTCTGCCCACATAATCCCTATACAGCACCGTCTCTGTACATTGGTCTAGCTTACCTCAACGCAATTGTCTTCTAGGAACTACCACTTGGGCTGTTCACATCCCCACAAATCACACTACACACATAATCCCTACACAGCACACTATCTACAAACCACCCGAGCTGCCCACATACCTAAATAGTGTACAACTGGCCAAACTGCCTACATCACTCACCACAAATAAAACCCTTATGTCCATAAAAAAAAAACACCCTTGGAAAACTACTTACCCAGTTAACAAGATCCCGACGCATTATAGCCACTGAATAACTACTTAAACGGACTACCTATGCTCTTAATGTCCCACACACAACACAACCACTGAAAAGCTACCCACGTAGTCAATATCTTAACTCGACTGTCACTGGACAACAAACCAAACTTTACACACAACTTCTGGGAGACGCACAAGCCATTCACATCGTCCCACACACAACACAACCACTAGAAAACTACTTACGCCCTCCACAACGTCCCAATGTGGCAATCAACGGGTAAGTGAACTGTTTACACAACCTCTGGACGATAAATGACGCTCGTTCCACCAAAACCACACAACACAGACTGTGGAAAACTACAAAACCAATTTACAACACCACAGGGACAGTCACTGGGTAATTAAACCATCAACACATCTAAACAACCTAGAGCAGACAAATCACAACACCTCCCTCCCTCCCAAACAACCCAACAGTTCCCCGGAAGAGTCCAAACACAACAGAAGAGACAAAAACACATACGACACAACTGAAAACCACCCCTTTGCACAACCCTTAAGGCCCTCGTCACCCCAAACACTACACGGCACAACATACAGCTAGAGACACAAGGTTGGTCCAATGTCTTCAGTCGTTACTTCTTTGTTTCCTCCCTTCCCTTGTTGAGGCGAGCGAGGTAATCTGGTGAAGGGGAGTGCGTGGCCGGCAGTCTCCACTAAGGGGGCGTCCGGGAACGCAGTAACACGAGCCAAACTGCTGCAAGAGAACTGACTGCTGGAATGGTGGACTGAAGGGGAGAAGGGGAGGAGTAGAAACAAGACGCAGGGAGTGAAGGGGAGAAGAGAATAATGGGAGGTGAAACATATGTACTAAAGCTTCAAATTAGGTCCGAATAAAGCAATAACACATTTTTGAGTGGATTACAAGAGAATATGATGATTAGGTTGTTGCTCTCTCTCTCTCTCTCTCTCTCTCTCTCTCTCTCTCTCTCTCTCTCTCTCTCTCTCTCTCTCTCTAAAGTGAGGACTGTATCCCGCTTTCTTTCTCCCTGTCCGTCCCTCTGGTGGCGCGTTAAGGAAGATGAAAGGCTATGAGAGGGAGACTTCGCTATTGGCTCCCTGAAATTGTATCTCTCTCTCTCTCTCTCTCTCTCTCTCTCTCTCTCTCTCTCTTAGAATTCCTGATTTTAGTGATATTCTTTTTGGGTTGTTCATTATTTCTGGTAGCAGTAGTAGTAGTAGTAGTAGTAGTAGTAGTAGTAGTAGTAGTAGTAGTAGTAGTAGTAGTAGTAGTAGTAGTAGTAGTAGTAGTAGTAGTAGTAGTAGTAGTAGTGATGATGATGGTACAGAAAGATGATGATGATATTGTTGTTGCTGTTGTTGTTGTTATTGTTGAATGAGGAAGGTGCTACATTAATTGTTATTTCTAGACTAGTTCAGAGAGAGAGAGAGAGAGAGAGAGAGAGAGAGAGAGAGAGAGAGAGAGAGAGAGAGAGAGAGAGAGAGAGAGAGAGAGAGAGAGAGAGAGAAAAACTTTGAGAATTAATTACTTTAGCTTTTGATATTTCTTTTATTTATATTTTTAATACCTTCGGCTATCTCTCTCTCTCTCTCTCTCTCTCTCTCTCTCTCTCTCTCTCTCTCTCTCTCTCTCTCTCTCTCTCTCTCTCTCTCTCTCTCTCTCTCTCTCTCTCTTCCCCAAATAACAGACCACACCATTCATTCTGAAATACACAAACGTACACACACACACAGGTGCAAGTTAATTAGCGGAAGGCAGACAGGTGTGCAGGCTAGGCAACATTGTTTCCTTTACCTGCACGAAGTATGGGAGGAGGAGGAGGAGGCGGAGAAGGAGGAGGAGGAGGAGGAGGAGGAGGAGGAGGAGGAGGAGGAGGAGGAGGAGGAGGAGGAGGAGGAAAAGTTGGAGATACAGTAGCTGCGATAACAAAGAAGGGAGGGGGAGAAAATTGAAAAAGAATAGAGGAATGAATAAATGACCATAAAAGATAAACGGTGAAGACAATAAATAAAGCAAGAAATATCATAGACGAAATAAAAAGGATAGTTTTCACTCAAGTAATATACAGAGAGGAAAAAATACAAAAAAAAAAGAAATGAAAAAAGAAAGCAAAAATGTCAACGGGAAAATAAACACACACTTCAAAAACAAAAATAAAAACAAAAAATATCTGAAAGGAAAAGTCAGAGTCAGGGAAAACAAACAAAGCAAATAAAATATGAGAGAGAGAGAGAGAGAGAGAGAGAGAGAGAGAGAGAGAGAGAGAGAGAGAGAGAGAGAGAGAGAGAGAGAGAGAGAGAGAGAGAGAGAGAGAGAGAGAGAGAGAGAGAGAGAGAGAGAGAGAGAGAGAGAGAGAGAGAGAGCTAGGAGGCAAAAGGGATGGATTGCTAGTGAGCGAGTGAGTGAGGGAGAGATGGAAAGGGGGAAAGGGAGAGAAAGGAGAGTGAGGTATCAAAGTAACTGTTTATCAAGGTTATTGATTACAGGTATGGGGAAAATGAGGAGGAGGAGGAGGAGGAGGAGGAGGAGGAGGAGGAGGAGGAGGAGAAATGCAGAAATGTTATCCTTTCCATCTATTTTTCACAAACTTTATTATTAATTTTGTTTCCAGGCCTATTTTTGTGAAGACTTCATCATTTTTCTTAACAATTTTATTAGTAAAAATTTTCCATTAACCAGACTTCCTTTCCTTTTCGTCTGTCTACTATCTATCAACCTGTCTGTTTATCTTCCTATCTGTCTACCCGTCTCACTTCCTGTCTATATTTTCTTCCTTTATCCGTCAGCCTGTCCAACTATTTGTCTGTCTGTCTGTCTGTCTCTTTCCTGTCTATAGTCTACTATTCTACTATCTATCAACTTGTCTGTTTGTCTTCCTATCTGTCTCACATTTTGTCTATCTTTTCTTTTTTTTATCTGTCTGCCTGTCCGTCTGCTTGTTTGTCTGTCTGTCTGTCTGTCTGTCTGTCTCCTTACATCTGTCTGTCTGTCTGTCATCTGTCTGTCTGTCTTTCAGTTTCAGTTTCTGTTAATATCAGTTTTCTTGCCAGTCTGTCTATCTTTACTTTCTATTGTCTTGTGAGTCTGTACATTATTTTACTCTCTCTCTCTCTCTCTCTCTCTCTCTCTCTCTCTCTCTCTCTCTCTCTCTCTCTCTCTCTCTCTCTCTCTCTCTCTCTCTCTCTCTCTCTCTCTCTCTCTCTCTCTCATACACACACATACAGACACACAACTCTTAACTCTTAAGTGTTGATTTAGGAAAGCTAAAGTGTAGGAAGAGAGAAGTGAATGAAGAGGGGAGGAGAGGCGGAGGAGGGGAGGAGATGGAGCGAGGAGTGGAGAGGAAAGTGAGGAGGAAAGGCTAAGAGGGGAAAAGCACACGTACACTCTCTCTCTCTCTCTCTCTCTCTCTCTCTCTCTCTCTCTCTCTCTCTCTCTCTCTCTCTCTCTCTCTCTCTCTCTCTCTCTCTCTAATAGCAATCGTAAGTCTCTCAAACAACCCTATATATTTCTTTATTTATCTGTCTATTTGTCTCTCTGTCATTTAGACCGCCTGTTTCACTTAACCGTTGTTTTGTTTGTCTTTCTGTCTCGCTGCCTATTTATGTCTGTCTGTTTTCTTTTTCTTTTCTTGTCTGTCTTTATCCATCTGTCTATTGAGTTGTGTATTCGGTTGTTTGTCTATCTGTTTTATCTATCTCTCTAAGAAGTTGCCTGTCTTTTATTATGTTCATCTATTAGTCCGTCTGTTTTCTTATCTTTCTGAGTAGATAATTGTCTTCCTGTCTACTTATTTGTCTCTTTTCTTTCTTATTTAATGTTTTGTCTATATCTCTGTCTATCTGTTTGTGTACTTGGAAGCTTTAACATGTAGGAAGAGATGTATAAGTAAAATGAGAGCAAAAGAAAACAAGGCAACAAAAAATATCGATTATTTACTATAGCAGAGGAAGAAATTAAGAAATGACAAAGAACATATCAATCATTGTCGTGGTGCAAGATTCAAGTGAAATTCAAAGCGAGATAAAAGACAGAAAAATCTTCAACACCCAGACAGAGGAACCACGCTGGGGGTTGGTGGGGAGCAACGGCGCACTCTACAAAACTTGTGAAGAGCCGAGATATACCACGCGAAGACGAACGGATTTATAGGTATGAACTCATGAATGCTTACACTGGATTAGCGTGGGAAAGGAGGAGAGAGTAGGAGGGTGTGTGAGTGAGTGTCTGAGTCAGTGAAAGGGACAGAGAGGGAGTGTGGGAGAGAGTGAGGCAGTGTGTGAGTGAGTGCGTGAATGAGTGAGAGGAATAGAGAGAACGTGGCAGAGGAGGAAGAGAGTGGGGCAGTGTGTAAGTGAGTGAGTGAGAGGGACAGAGCGAACGTGGGAGAGAAGGGAGAGAGTAGGAATGTGTGTGAGTGAGTGTGTGAATGAGAGGGACAGAGAGAGAAAGTGGGAGAGAGAGAAATGTGGGGAGTTTGTCCGCAGAGTAAGTGAAACGTGGCTGTGTCTCACCCTAGAGTTTGTGAAGAGTGCGTGGACATTATTTGCTGCTTGTTTTTTTTTACCATGTGGGCTTTTTCACGGGAATTTATGGGCTACAGGGATACTACTACTCCTACTACTACTACTACTACTACTACTACTGGACTAACTACTATCTACTACTACTACTACTACTACTACTACTACTACTACTACTACTACTACTACTACTACTACTACTACTACTACTACTACTACTACTACTACTACTATGTCCTGTCCTATAGCTCCTGAAGGTAACTTGAAGAGTATTGGAAGCGCTGTTCAGCGTCCAACCATTAGTGGCGTAGGCAGTTTTGTTGATACTGGTACCCATGTTAGGGCCCATATCACCACCGAAGCGCATCTTTGGTGTAACCACTTAGAACAGCGTTTCTGAACCTTTTCCGACCATAGCACCCGCTGTTGTCATGTCTAAGGAGTCCAGCACCTCTAACTAAAATCTTGTTATTAGAAGGATAAAAGAAAGTGGTGTGTGCATCACTTCCCAGCATCCTTATGATTGATTTCAGCACCCCCAGAGAGTGCTAGCACCCCAGGTTGGGAAACGCTGACCTAGAGCCTGGGTATCCTGGTGACATGAAGGTGATTTTAAACTGCTCGATAAATGGCAAAGTGTCAAGCCGATACCTGATGGATTTGAACCTACGTGTGGACGTCTTCCCGATCCCACGCTCACCACCTTATCCACTACGCCACCGCCTCCCTACTCTTGCTGTTATACTCTCTCTCTCTCTCTCTCTCTCTCTCTCTCTCTCTCTCTCTCTCTCTCTCTCTCTCTCTCTTTTACGTAGTCTGTCCTGAATTATGAATGAAAAGATAATATCGAGAAGTACAAATAACACCATGGTACATTACATATATATTATAAAGCATATGATAAATAGATAAATAAATAAATAAATAAACAACCTCACGATTTTCCACGATAATATTTTCACGATGCGTTTTTCCACGGTTCGATTTTCCACGATAATATTTTCCACGATTCGATTCTCCACGATAATATTTTCTGCGATGCGATTCTCCACGATAATATTTTCCACGATAATATTTTCTACGATTCGATTTTCCACGATAATATTTTCTGCGATGCGATTCTCCACGATAATATTTTCCACGATTCCATTTTCCACGATAATATTTTCCACGATTCCATTTTCCACGATAATATTTTCCACGATTCTATTTTCCACGATAATATTTTCCGCGATACTTTCCACGATAATATTTTCCACGATACTATTCTCCACGATAATATTTTCCACGATAATATTTTCTGCGATGCGATTCTCCACGATAATATTTTCCACTTTCCACGATAATATTTTCCACGATTTTCCACGATAATATTTTCCACGATTTTTTCCACGATAATATTTTCCGCGATAATATTTTCCACGATAATATTTTCCACGATTCGATTTTCCACGATAATATTTTCCGATGCGATTTTCCACGATAATATTTTCCACGCGATTCCTCGATAACGACGATGACGAAATATTTTTCTACTTTTCTGGGTTGGTACTGGGCCGAACCCTTCCTCCCCAAGGGTCCATCCCAGTCCCGAGGGTGTGAGAGCAGTGACGAGGCAACCTTGCCGCGCCTCACACGGATCGCCATGAGCAATGACCCACCACACACCACGCCCCAGCCACTGTCATGAAGTGAGTCCTCTCACCAGTAGAGGTCCCTCCTCGTCCTGCCAATGTCTGGTGCATAACGTACAGCGTGCCACACACACACCCCAGCCACTGGCATGAAGGAGCCCTCTCACCCCTGAAGGACCCCCTCGTACTGCCAGTGTCTGGTGTATGGCGCCCAGCGTGCCACACACCACACCCCAGCCACTGACATGAAGGAGTCCTCTCACCCCTGAAGGACCCCCTCGTACTGCCAGTGTCTGGTGTATGGCGCCCAGCGTGCCACACACCACACCCAGCCACTGGCATGAAGTGAGTCCTCTCACCCCTGAAGGACCCCTCGTACTGCCAGTGTCTGGTGTATGGCGCACAGCGTGCCACACACCACGCCCCAGCCACTGACATGAAGTGAGTCCTCTCACCCCTGAAGGACCCCCCTCGTCCTGCCAGTGTCTGGTGCATGGTGCACAGCGTGCCACACACTACGCCCCAGCCACTGGCATGAAGTGAGCCCTCTCACCTCTAAAGGACTCCCTCGTACTGCCAGTGTCTAGTGCATGGTGCACAGCGTGCCCTCGTTCATGGCGATTTATTCAGCCCAGTGCTACCACAATCAAGAGACACCCTCCACCAGACTCTATGGAAGGAGCTCTTATTTCCCTATAAGGACTCCCCCCTCTGGTCAACATCTGGTGAATGGTAGACATTGATCCCTTGCTTATGGCAACTCCTTGCCTAGTATGAGGCACTGCAAGTGGATGATTATCACTACAGCTTGAGGCCGCAAAGGAAAAGAAGGACCTGCTGCCAGTTCCCTGCCTTGGGCCCCAGGCCGGACCCAACAGCCACCTTCTCCCCCAGTGCGGCGCCCAAGGCCGTCACGGCCCTCAACAAATTTTGGCCGAAACTATTTTCAATTTTCATTTAGATTTTGATCCGAATAGAAAATCATCGATTGCAAGTGAAAAACGAGGGTGTTTGAAAAATGTGGAAAATTAAGATGATCAGTGAAACAAGATAAGGCAGCTTTGCATCGCTTAGTATAATATAAGGAGTGTGTACCTTGCACGTCTGTTGTCCGTGAATATCATGATGCACATGTTCCTAGATGCCTGGATAGAGCCAGTAATGCATTGGCGGACTTTAGAAGATCAAGTAGATTTCTGGAAAGGGAGGATGACTGGACGTGAGTAAACATGTATACAAGAACTGCCACAGGTTGATCTACTTTATGTTCTGATTTTATGTCCTTCATTTTTTTCCCATCTTTTTAACCCCAGCATTCTGTAAATATAAGGGAAAAAGGAAGGCATGACGGAATAAGACAAAATATTTTGTTTTTATGCTGCTGCTGCTGCTACTACTACTACATTTAGAACAACAACAACAACAACAACAACTACTACTACTACTACTACTACTACTACTACTACTAATAATAATAATAATAATAATAATAATAATAATAATAATACATTTACAACAACAACAACAACAACAACAACTACTACTACTACTACTACTACTATTACTACTACTACTACTACTACTACTACAACTACAGTAATAAGTATATCTCAGGCAAACTTTCCCATCCTTAAGTTTCATACAAGGAGTAGAATTTCCTCCTAATGTTATCAAGTCAGGTGTGGTTAGGTACAATAACACGTGTATCTCAGACGCTGCTTCCTATCCAAGTGTATATTTCCTTCTAATAACTTCTTCCTTAAGACTGCATAATACATCAAGTGCAGCATTCCGGTCTTAAATTATACAAACTTCTGGTGCAGTCTCTTTTTCTCAAAGTTATCAGCCCTTTCACTGCGATACGAAATATTTAACATCGCCAGAAGTAATACATGAAACCTTTATAAGCATCTGCAAGAGACTTATGGGTGAAAAGAAAAGATTCTGCTATTTCAACCCATTTTAAAGATTAGAGGTGGCTGTAGAGCAAGTAAAAATGTTAAGATTAAGAAGAGAAGTGTTAAATATCAGTGAAAGTGTTTAAGTTATGTGTGACTTCTCTTCCTATCGATTATTTCATCTTTTTTTATGTAAGAGGATAAAACTGAGCAAGGGCAGCAAGAACGATCAAACAAAAAAGATCCACTGAGATGCCAGAGTGATGTGCATTAAGTGTTTTATTATAGTTTCAAGTTATAATTCAGCTGTGGTTTCCCTTCCTGACGATCATATACCAAGTGTACAGTAATTTTTCTTTGCCTAGGATGAATTTTTTATTTATTTATTTTTTTTAGATATACTCAGGTGTAGCTTTTCCTTCTTACCTTTTGTATCAATCATAATTTTCTTCCTTTTTTTTCAAGAATAAATTACATTACAAGTATAACTTTTCCTATTTTACAGTTGTGTATATGAGATGTTCCTTTCCTTATTTACGTTACATATCAAGTCTTTTTTTTTCTCTATTTCTCTCTTCCTTTCCTTTCCCTCGTCACGCCAAATACCAGGAAAATTTGCAGGTCTTTTCGGTTTTCAGTGAGTGCACGCAGGTGAGGGAGGAAGGGAGGTAGGGAAGAAGGGAGGGAGAGAGGGAGTGAATGAGTGAGAGGGAAAAGAGAGGACGATTTGGAAAACGCACACACAACTTTAAACTTGTTAAATATGTATACCTGTGTTTTAAATAAAATACAAAAGATTTACGCTGCTACCGTCTGCTGTATGTATGCATGAGAGAGAGAGAGAGAGAGAGAGAGAGAGAGAGAGAGAGAGAGAGAGAGAGAGAGAGAGAGAGAGAGAGAGAGAGAGAGAGAGAGAGAGAGAGAGAGAGAGAGAGAGAGAGAGAGAGAGAGAGAGAGAGAGAGAGAGAGAGAGAGAGAGAGAGAGAGAGAGAGAGAGAGAGAGAGAGAGAGAGAGAGAGAGAGAGAGAGAGAGAGAGAGAGAGAGAGAGAGAGAGAGAGAGAGAGAGAGAGAGAGAGAGAGAGAGAGAGAGAGAGAGAGAGAGAGAGAGAGAGAGAGAGAGAGAGAGAGAGAGAGAGAGAGAGAGAGAGAGAGTTTGGGAAAACCTGAGTGAAAGAAGTGCAGGAATGAAGAGAGACCAATGAAAGAGAAAAGAGAAAAAACATAGTTTGAGAAGGACGTGCAGTTAATGCTAATGAGCAAGAAGAAGAAAGGCAGCACGAGGAAGAGGAGGAGGAGGAGGAGGAGGAGGAGGAGGAGGAGGAGGAGGAGGAGGAGGAGGAGGAGGAGGAGAGAGAGAGAGAGAGAGAGAGAGAGAGAGAGAGAGAGAGAGAGAGAGAGAGAGAGAGAGAGAGAGAGAGAGAGAGAGAGAGAGAGAGAATTACAAAGAATCCACTCTGTAATGCCCTTGAAAACAGCATAAAATATAGATTCTCACAACAAGCGTGCTTCAATAGAGAAACAGAATCAGGGACAGTGTGCTAAGACAGGCCAAGGCAGGGTAAAAGTACTAGGATAAGGCCGGGAGGATAGGACATGGTAACTAAGGTATTGCAAAGAGGATAGGTAGAGGGGCAGACTACTAGGATTGGAGACTGGGGTATTAAGGCAAGGATGAATTGATGGATATGGCAAGGAGGCAGTGATGAAGTAGGTGAGTAGGCAAGTAGGTAGAGCAAGAGTAGTGTGTCAGGGCAGGGAGGTACAAAGGAGACACACGCGGGTCTTAAAGTGAGGCGGTACACTCAGACATCATCTACACAGTGACACATGACGCTTAACTCTTTGGATACCTCGACATTAGATCGCTCTCACTCCACACACTACCACAACAATGCACTAAATCCTTCAATACTGGGACACATTTTTACCTTGATATTTGTGTACGATTAAACCATTTTATTGACGTTAGGAAGGGCCTATGGAGGTCAGAAGTTTAATGGCCACAGTCTTCATTATTTCAGTCCCCCTCATATGAGTTTCTGAAACTGTATAAAGTCACCAAATAGTAAGCAGAAGGAATATGGAAACACGTCATGGTACTCAAGGAGTTAAGATTAAGATGGTTTTGTTGTAGTGATGGCATTAAAAAGTGCCTCTTCTTACCCATCAGTTAATACTATACCTCTGATGCTGAAACGGTTGGCTGATCAAACTCGTCACTCTTACTAATCTGATATGAATTTCTACCATTATCAAATCAAGAAAGAACGACTACTTTCGGCAAACGTACACTGGGAAAACTGGTATATTTTATTTAAGAAAAAACTCACCATATTAGACGAACGAGGACGAAGCCTGGCAGTCTTTTCTTTGCTCCCCTTTCTGTTATACTGCTCGTCTGTCAATTAACCTGACTGCTGTGAATTCTCAAGACTTAAATAAAATTATGTGCTGAGGGGTTTGAGCAAAATTTCAAAAGACACAACAGACAGCAAAGGGAGTAGTTCAAATATCTTGAGGCTGTTTATGAATTGCCCTGGAGGTAAGTCAAATCTTGTAAACTACAGTGAGTGATAGACTAGTTGAACTCCTGTAGTACATGTCGTGTTGCGTTATTTAGTACAGCAGAATGTCCGAGGTGGCTTATAAGTGTGTCCTTAGAAGTCAAAGAACGTGACGACTTAAGGACAAGAGGAAAATAATTAACTGTCAGTTTCGTATAAAATATTGTTCCCCAAGTGTATCCAGTGTCCATGTATGTATGTAAGTTCTTTTCTTTTGTCCTAACTTTGTCATTATCGCTACGCATAATTTAACACGAAAGATTTACTCACAGCTACACCTTAACAACAGCCTACAGAAGCAACACTGAGGCAGAACCACGTACATTGTCACCATCACGAGGTCTAGCGCCGGTCACAGTCATTCAGGGAATGGATCTTCTTTAGTACAATATCTACTGCTGCTGCTACTACTAATAATAATAATGCTGCTGCTGTTGCTGCTGCTGCTACTACTCGTACTACTACTGCCGCTGCTGTTGCTGCTGCTGCTACTAATAATAATAAAAATTAATAATAATAATAATAATAATAATAATAATAATAATAATAATAATAATAATAATAATCATAATACTGCTGCTGCTGCTGCTGCTGCTGTTGATGCTACTGCTACTGCTACTACTACTACTACTACTACTACTACTACTACTACTACTACTACTACTACTATTACTGCTACTGCTGCTACTGTGCCTGCCCCTAGTTATTTTTCCTACTACTACTACTACTACTACTACTACTACTACTACTAGCATCACTGTTGCTTAACACACACACACACACACACATTTTTAGTGCCTTCCCTAAATATCTGAAAAAGGAAATCAATAACAATAAGAAATAGAAATCTCATAAAATGATCAAACAACAAGAGAGAGAGAGAGAGAGAGAGAGAGAGAGAGAGAGAGAGAGAGAGAGAGAGAGAGAGAGAGAGAGAGAGAGGAAACAAGGACGACGGCAATATAGGAATGTTTAAGTTTATCATTCAAAAATAGAACAGAAAATTGAGTTTGTCCACAGAAAACGTCCTGATGCGCTAAGACTCAACAATAAAGAGCAACACGGGGGCGACTTTCTCATCGTTTCTGGCATGTTAGTTTTCCTTTTCTTTTCAAATTGCTTACACAGAAGTTTTCCTAGCTTTTGTTTTTAATAATCTCTCTCTCTCTCTCTCTCTCTCTCTCTCTCTCTCTCTCTCTCTCTCTCTCTCTCTCTCTCTCTCTCAATCTCTCTATCGTCCCAAAGGTATAAACGACGGGAATAAAGATAAAAAAATAATCAATTGACCTGTTGTAAAAAAAAAATATATATAAAAAACATAAAAACGATAAATGCATAAACAAGAAATGCTAATATCTACGAGACGAAAAAAAAAATGAGAAAGGTTAAAAGAATACATAAGAAAAAAGAATAATGATAATAATTCTCGACTATTTGCTAACAGGTTGTACTTACATGGACTCGAAAACTGCTTCTTACCTGGAAGTAGAATAAAATACAGAAGTTAGTACAAATATTTCCTACATTCATGAGGGAAAAAGAAAACGCTAAGTCTGGCACACACACACACACACACACACACACACACACACACACACACACACACACACACACAGGTCACTACTCTGTCCAGCACGTGATGTCTCCTGTACTGATAAGCATATTTCAGTTATTCTGCCTGCCATGAAGTCTTGACGGAGCAGACTAAGATGGCCTTTCTTTAGTATGTGTGTGTGTGTGTGTGTGTGTGTGTGTGTGTGTGTGTGTGTGTGTGTGTGTGTGTGTGTGTGTGTGTGTGTATTTCTTATTGTTACACTGTTTGTTTAAACTTGGACTATTTCACTTGCTATTATTTTGACTACTACTGCTGCTACTGCTACTGTTACTATTGCTACTATACTGCTACTATTGCTGCTGCTGCTGTTTCTGTTGCTGATGTCACTAATCATACTACTACTACTACTACTACTACTACTACCAGTAGCAATACTAATACTTTGACTACTACTTGTACTATGACTATTTTGCTTACTACTTCTACTACTACTACTACTACTACTACTACTTTGACTCTTACATATATAACGACTATTTTGACTATTACTACTACTACTACTACTACTACTACTACTACTACTACTACTACTATTACTACAGCTGCTACTACTACTACTACTACTACTACTACTGCTGCTGCTGCTGCTGCTGCTGCTGTTGCTGCTGCTGCTACTACTACTACTACTACTACTACTACTACTACTACTACTACTACTACTACTACTACTACTACTACTACTACTACTACTACTACTACTACTGCTATGCTGCTGCTGCTACTACTACTACTACTACTACTACTACTACTACTACTACTACTACTACTACTACTACTATTAATAATGAGTCTACTCGAGTTAATTACATTGTTCACTCTAGTCAGAAGATAAGGACACTGAAAATTGTATCATTTAATTACCTTCTATTATTGATAAGAAAAAATGTAACATGGTTCTGATTAGTTACAGTAGAACAACATAAAATTTTACTAATATCATAAATCATATCAATAAATCTTATCTATTTATCTACCTATTTCATTTTTTCTATTTCGTTTATTATTTTTCTACAGCACAAGCATACATATGAGCCAATTTTTTTTCATAAGCGGCTTTTTTTTCCACTTTTCTTTTGTCATCAAAACTCACCATTATTTTTAGTGTTGCACTCACAGGGTTAGTCATAATTTTTGTTTGAGTTTTTATCTTTCCGTTTTCCTTTCACAGCTAATTTTGACCATCAGTGGAGCAATACTCAATTCTTTCCTCGATAACTGCCTTTTGTTTTAGAAATATATATATATATATATATATATATATATATATATATATATATATATATATATATATATATATATATATATATATAAAATGGCCAAATTTTTTTTTCTTTTTTCCATTGTTTTCTGAATTTAATTTACAATAATTGAATTAACACTCAATTCACAGTCTTCTTAGGGAATGAGTACAGGCAGAATTTTGTTTATTTGAATTCAGGATTGTACAAACTACGAGTGTGGGGTGGATTGCTAACCAGACACAGACAGGCAGGCAGACGGACAGACAGACACATACATACAGACAGACACACAGATAGACAGACAAAAAAGGGAGACAGAAACCTAGCCAGTTAACCATATAGACAGACACCAGGCCAGCCAGACAGACAGCCAGCCTGCCAGCCAGCCAGCCAGCCAGCCAGCCAGCCAGCCAGCCAGCCAGCCAGACCGACCGACAGACAGATAGACAGATAGATAGGCAGACAGGTCATTTATCACCACAAAAGAGATGCACATATGGAAATCAAGTTCTTTGCTTTGTTACCTGTTTCTTTCATGTTTTAATCGCAAAATGGAAAGAAAACATTGGCAGAAAAGACACACACACACACACACACACACACACACACACACACACACACACACACACACACACACACACACACACACACACACACACACACACACACACACACACACACACACGAATAGTTGTATGTATAAAAATGTATGAAAAGAAAAACAATTAAGGTGTACACGAAGATAAATAATAACTGGAAAAAGACGAGAGAGAGAGAGAGAGAGAGAGAGAGAGAGAGAGAGAGAGAGAGAGAGAGAGAGAGAGAGAGAGAGAGAAAGGACATACCTATACAGTAACGTGCGTACGAACAGATATCTCCTACTACCTAGATAACGCAACTTTCCATCCCCTATTTCTAGCCGGAGCGACATGTCAACTCAAGGGATTCCAACAAGTAAACATCAATAAGTAAATGACATTGAAGCCACACCTTTCCGAACTCCACTGCATGCCCAACTCCTCATCCCGACTCCCTCCTTATTGCTGCTACATCTCCCATACCCTCTCCCTCTCACTTTATTGTTGTTGATTTTATGGTGAAACTATGGCCAATAAACCACTACTGCTATTCTGTGGGGCAAGGTAACAAGAGAGAGAGAGAGAGAGAGAGAGAGAGAGAGAGAGAGAGAGAGAGAGAGAGAGAGAGAGAGAGAGAGAGAGAGAGAGAGAGAGAGAGAGAGAGAGAGAGAGAGAGAGAGAGAGAGAGAGAGAGAGAGAGAGAGAGAGAGAGAGAGAGAGAGAGAGAGAGAGAGAGAGAGAGAGAGAGAGAGAGAGAGAGAGAGAGAGAGAGAGAGAGAGAGAGATAATAGAAGGCTGGGTTATGATGCACGTCAGAGTCAGTTGTAACCAATGACAGCTAACATGAAAAAGGGATGACATATTTCCCTTCTGTTAGAAATATACATATGTGGGAAAACTGCTTCACTGAGTAGGATGCCGACGGTACACACATACGTACAAACACGCCAGAAAATGGAAGATAGAAAGAAAGAGAGAGAGAGAACGAAAAAGAATGAAATAAATGATAGCCGCTGCAGACATTCAGACAGGCAGACATAAAATCAAATGAGCGAAACTAAAGACGCAAATGAATGCACGTGAAACGAATTGGAGTATTTCGTTCTTTTGATCTTCTACACTTTATTTACTATTCTTGGTTCTCGCTTTGCGCTGCCCAGTCTAAACAAGTTAAGTTTTTAGGTTGTATTTTTTTTTTTTTAATGAAGCACAGAACAAAAATAAAAAAAGAAGAAAAAGAATTGACGGGTGGGGTTTGGAATTTTTAAAAGGCTGATGTGAGATTCTTTTTTCTACAATGACTTTTTTTTTCTTTTGGTCTGCCATGAACATTAATGAAATTCACCTCGTTTTCTCTAATTTAGAAGATAAACGCTTTTTCTCTTTTTATTCTTTTTAATCTTTTGTGAATGTCCGCTCAGTGTGGCGAAAAATGTCCTTAGAATTATCATGATTACTATTGCTATTTTATTATTATTATTATTATTATTATTATTATTATTATTATTATTATCATTATTATTATTATTATCAAGAACATATAGGTACAAGAGAAGCTGAAAAAGCATTCAGACCTATACTCCATGAAATATACTAAACTAATTATCATTATTATTAGCGCTAGTAGTAACAGTAATACTTGTTCCAGTAGTAGTAGTAGTAGTAGTAGTAGTAGTAGTAGTAGTAGTAGTAGTAGTAGTAACAGTAGTAGTAATAGTAGTAGTAACAGTAGCAGTAATAGTAGGTTGTAACACTAGTAGTAGTAGTAGTAGTAGTAGTAGTAGTAGTAGTAGTAGTAGTAGTAGTAGTAGTAGTAGTAGTAGTAGTAGTAGTAGTAGTAGTAGTAGTAGTAGTAGTAGTAGAAGTAGTAGTAGTTGTATAAGTATTAGGAGACTAAACAACAGCAACAACAACAACAACAACAACAACAACAACAACACACAAAACTACGTAATTTCAAGGCAGCGCGCGCGTGCCTGGTTGTGTCAGTGATTCGGAGCCTCGGCGTGGTTTCCAAATCCGCTTCATTTTCAGAGCGCCGTGAATTAAGAAGACGAATGAGCGTGATCAATTTGATTCTTGCCATGAAGTTTTATATCTTGCCATTACTCTTCACAGCTTTATTCATTTATCCCACGCAGCTAATCTCTCTCTCTCTCTCTCTCTCTCTCTCTCTCTCTCTCTCTCTCTCTCTCTCTCTCTCTCTCTCTCTCTCTCTCTCTCTTGTTTACTATGAGGCAAGATTTGAAAGAACTAATTTCATCTGATTTATTACTCTCTGTTTCCTCGTGTTTTGTTATAACTTTGATCTTTCTTTACGTTTGAATTGAATTACCTCGTCGAGGTTTTTTGGGTGTGTGTGTGTGTGTGTGTGTGTGTGTGTGTGTGTGTGTGTGTGTGTGTGTGTGTGTGTGTGTGTGTGTGTGTGTGTGTGTGTGTGTGTGTGTGTGTGTGTGTGTGTGTGTGCTGGAAGATCATATTTTGTGTTTATTCATTCATCTTTTACTGCTACTACTACTACTACTACTACTACTACTACTACTACTACTACTACTACTACTACTACTACTACTACTACTACTACTACTACTACTACTACTACTACTACTACTACTACTACTATCACCACCACCACCACCACCAATACTACTACTACTACTACCACCACCAGCATCACCACCACCACCACCATCACCACCAACAACAACAACAATAACAATAATAACACCACCACCACCACCAACAACAACAACAACAACAACAACAACAACAACAACAACAACAATAACATTAACAATTACAATGATAATACAAGCCAATTTTCTCCCACAAACTTCTCCTCCCTCATCTCCTTTCTTTTCCTTCGTCTTATTATCCGGCTCAGTTCCCTCCCCACCCTCTGCCCGCGCCTCACCTCTGTCCCTTCCTGCCTCTATCACAAAAGTGGAAGAAGGTCAGCATTTCCCTAAGTGTCATTACGAGACTCATACTTCCACAGAATCGTCAAAGCTGTATGCCTAAGCGCAAAGAACGAGAGAGAGAGAGAGAGAGAGAGAGAGAGAGAGAGAGAGAGAGAGAGAGAGAGAGAGAGAGAGAGAGAGAGAGAGAGAGAGAGAGAGAGAGAGTTAACCAGGATTCAACAACATTAAATGGACAAACACTCGCGGGAACTTGATTAACCGTATCTGAGACCTTTAAAAAGTGTAAAAAGTAGGAACTCAACACTGCAGGTACACACACAGGCAAGAATACTTAACTCTCTAATGAAAGAGTTAACCATTACTCTCAAATCGTTTATCCCTTTTCTCTGGTAAACTCTGGAACTCCCTACCTGCTTCTGTATTTCCAGCTTCCTATGACCTGGACTCACTTAAAAGGAAAGTTTCAAAACATTTATCCCATTATTTTGGCTAATTCTCTCGGACCTGCTCGGAAACTGGCATTTAAGTGGGCCTTTCGTATAATAGTTTTAGTTGCACTTGGCCAGATTTCCCCTCTTACATAAAAGGGATGAACAGATCTCTTTTCACTTCATTTCCCCTCACGTTAGGCATGAAATTATGTTGTTGTTGTTGCTATTGTTGTTGTTATTGTTGTTAGACCTAGGAAGATCTTATGGTTCTTATAAGCCCAGTAGGAAATGATCTAAAACAACCACAACACTAAAATCCCCAACTCGTAATAAAAAATCACAAACAGAACCTCAGAAACTAAATCACCCACCTGACCTGCGCGAGAGAAATGACACAGAAAATAAAAGAAAAGAAGAGAAAAGATATTCATAAGAACGTGTTATAATAGATCATCTTCAGGAGACTAAACTTTGGAGATAACATTGTGTGGTGGGCGAGAGAGTGAAATGCGATGGTGAGATACAGCAGGAAAAACGAAAGCTATTTATGCACTGACGAAGCCCTTAAGTCGATCTCAATGTAAGATTATT
The DNA here is from genome assembly GCF_017591435.1 of Portunus trituberculatus. Classification (NCBI taxonomy): domain Eukaryota; kingdom Metazoa; phylum Arthropoda; class Malacostraca; order Decapoda; family Portunidae; genus Portunus; species Portunus trituberculatus. Next base: position 23,723,043 of record NC_059297.1, read on the forward strand.
TATAGAGCGTATCGGACGGTGACTTGATGCCTTGTTAGGGTGGCAGCGCGACAGACTCCGGCAAGAAGACGAGACGCCAGGTGACAGCTAACAAGAGAGACCGTCACGCGAGATTACGAAGCGCGGGTGATGAAACAGGATTGGACGGTGGTGAGTGAAGGAAACAGAAAGAGGAGGAGGAGGAGGAGGAGGAGAAGGAGATACGGAAAAAGACGTGAACATGGAGTCTAGTGAAGTTACACGATTTCATTACTCTTAAACAGACATTTGCTTCTTATATGAAAGTTGATAAGAAAGCAAAATCATTCCTTCCCATCTCTTCTTCTTCCTCCTCCTCCTCCTCCTCCTCCTCCTCCTCCTCCTCCTCCTCCTCCTCCTCCTCCTCCTCCTCCTCCTTCTCCTCTTTCCAGTACAATGTCGGAAACAAAACTTGAGAACGAAATCACAGCAGCTGGAGAGAAATGTTAAGAAATTTCCCGAGAAGTCAAGGAACACTTTAATTTGTACTTTATGGAAAGAACTCGACTTGCTAATGTAGAAATAATGACAGTGAAGAAAGTAAAGAGATACGAGTGCGCTAATTAGGCAAAACTAAACAGACAACAGACAAGTTAGACAAATAATAGATAAACAAGTAACAAAACTCCCTGCTCATTTTCATATTTCCACCTTCCTTTGACGTGACCTCTCTCTATAAAAGGAGGAAGTTCTGTTACTTGTTTATCACTCATCCCCTGATTCTGACTCCACTTTCGAGTTCAGTGGACCCTTTTCTTTTTTCTTTTTTTTTTTCTTCTTTTGGAGTTTTGTTGTCCTTGGCCGCTGCTCCTTATACATGAAAAAAGAATAAGATCAATGAATTTAACTACTAAGCGGAAATTCTAACTTATCCACTATGTTGAAGAAATCGACTTGTTATAGCAGTAATGGGAGTGAAGAACGTAAACAGATAAACAAGTTAGTCAATGAATGTACAAGAAATAACTAAAGAAAAAAAAAAGAACATGAGCCGAGTTGAGTGTTGTAGTGAAGCAGGAAGGTACTACGACACCCCAAAACACCCCAAAACGCACTCAAAACACACCAAAATACCCAAAACACACCCAAAGCACACTCAAAACAAACTAAAACACACCAAAACACACCCAAAACACCCGCTCGTATACACGTCTGACAGGCACTGACGTCCACTGTCGCTGCATCCTCGAGCCAGTCAGCTGAACCACCCACTGTGATTTCTAGCGCTCCCATTGTGTGAAAATATTTAAGTGATTTTTCATGGAGGTGACACACACACACACACACACACACACACACACACACACACACACACACACACACACTGGTAGATCTGATTTTTAAACGAGAGATTACTACTAAGTCAAATCCGAGCTTGAATACATATGCAGGCTCATCTTCCAAGTAATACAAACAAATACTTAAAATTAATAAAAAAAAACTCCAAAAAATTATGGGTTCAAGCTTCATAAAGTGGTACAGTGGAACCATATGTGCTTTGGGGTCCAAGGGGTCTGTCTCTAAGCGCACGGGTTCGAATCCTGTCCAGGGTCCGAGTGTAGGTTGGGCTTCCTCACTCGGGGGAAAGGGTTTCATAGCGGGTTGGTTTCGAGATAGGAGGTGCCCCAAAAAGCCCAGAAATTTCCGTGAAAAAGCCCACATGGTATAAATAGAAAAAAATAAATAAAAAAATAAAAGAAATTATCAGATTAAGGGGCTGATGAATGGAATAGACTCATTAATCAGGTTGTTTAAGCAGAATCATTGTAGTTTTAAAAGGAAGGTCAGAAGGATCTATGGACAGTGATGACAGACGCTAAGGTGGAGTAAACATGCTTCATAAAGGAACTGCAACACGTAAACCTACCGAGTTTCCTGCAGCTTCCTCCCGCATGTTCAATTCTCGCCAAGATTTCCCCGCGGCTTAAGTCTAGGGAGTATAGTTGTCACATCTCATCAGTTGAAGCGGAAAGTTTATCAAATTTCATATTATTGTTCTTACATATTCCGGTGGGCAGATTAAAATTTGTTAGTTACCACCTTTATTCTTAGTTTTGTTGTTGTTACAATAATCAACAATTTCCCAATAAGCAAGAGGCGGAGAAGGAAGACCGGGAGTAGGGCAGATGGGGAAGTATACCGTAAGGAAGAAAAGGCAACACAAAGGAAGAACAAGACTTAGCGGTCCTTACTAGATTATTCATCGAGGCTATACTATTAGAGGACGAGGAGGAGGAGGAGGAGGAGAAGGAGAAGAAAGAAAGAAAGAAAGAAGAAGAAGAAGAAGAAGAAGAAGAAGAAGAAGAAGAAGAAGAAGAAGAAGAAGAAGAAGAAGAAGAAGAAGAAGAAGAAGAAGAAGAAGAAGAAGAAGAAGAAGAAGAAGAAGAAGAAGAAGAAGAAGAAGAAGAAGAAGAAGAAGAAGAAGAAGAAGAAGAAGAAGAAGAAGAAGAAGAAGAAGAAGAAGAAGAAGAAGAAGAAGAAGAAGAAGAAAAAGGAGGAGGAGGAGGAGGAGGAGGAGGAGGAGGAGGAGGAGGAGGAGGAGGAGGAGGAGGAGGAGGAAAATGAAAATCAATCCTTATGAAAATTTACCATGAACCACTTAAGCACACATTTACCAGCAAAATCATTTGTGTATCGTTGATTGTATCGTTCACTTTTAGAGCGAAAAGCACGGCCTCCTCTACCAGCCTGACTACACATCAGTCCCAACCGAAGCTGACATCACTGCTTAGTATTACACCAAACTCAACACCACCATCAACAACAACATCAACAACAGGAAAAAAAACAACACCTGAATTCCACAACTGCATAACACCACCACAACGATAACAAAAACTTCAGGCACACACACACACACACACACACACACACACACACACACACACACACACACACACACACACACACACACACACACGAGTTCCCCCGCTGCATAACAACAGCACTGCAGCTTTTACCTGGCCTTGTTTGTCGCCACCACCGCGCCAGGTAAAGCAGTGGTGGTCGCGGATCTTGATCTAACCGAAGACCATGCGATATACCAACTCTGGCCTCTGTGCTTGTTGGACGGTCCACCTCACGCACCACGCACTACACACAGCTTCGCCAATGTATGCAGTGAAGTGAAGATCTTTTAGTCTCCATCACATGTCCCTTGAATTTCGACGGAGTATTTTTTTTTTCTTTTATCAGCAGATTTTGATATTAACGAAAATTAAGGTGATTATTTTGAGCTAAAGCGCAGGAATAAAGTTAACGTAAATGGAACAAAGGAGATATGAGATAAATGGCTCGCTCTCTCACTGATAAGCAGATTCAAATTAAAACCAAAGAACTGAAGCCAAAACAAGAACATAAAAAGACTATTTTCTCTTTATTATCATTCATTCATTAAAACACTGCAATTATCATAAAGCACCCAATCATAAAGCTTTTCTTAGTTCCATGTGACTCTGCACGTCTAACAGAGAACATATCGACAGCGCACGACGTGTGGGTGTCCTGGTGCTGGACAGGTAAGCTTGGGTAGGAAGGGGATGGAGGAGTGAAGCTGACAAGTTATTTAAGGGATGGTAGTGAAAATGATTTGGTGTGTGTGTGTGTGTGTGTGTGTGTAATTCACTGTTTGATCTGCTGCAGTCTCTGACGAGACAGCCAGACGTTACCCTACGGAACGAGTTCAGAGCTCATTATTTCCGATCTTGGGATAGGTCTGAGACCAGGCACACAGCACACACCGGGACAACAAGGTCACAACTCCTCGATTTACATCCCATACCTACTCACTGCTAGGTGAACAGGGGCTACACGTGAAAGGAGACACACCCAAATATCTCCACCCGGCCGGGGAATCGAACCCCGGTCATCTGGCTTGTGAAGCCAGCGCTCTAACCACTGAGCTACCGGGCCTTGTGTGTGTGTGTGTGTGTGTGTGTGTGTGTGTGTGTGTGTGTGTGTGTGTGTGTGTGTGTGTGTGTGTGTGTGTGTGTGTGTGTGTGTGTGTGTGTGTGTGTGTGTACATCAGGTATTTACTAAGAGTGGTCAGAACTTGTTTGCGTCCCACCACAGAGATGGAAGACAGACTGGATATAGAAAGAGATATAGGTATATTCATTAATTCCTTTATTGTCATTACTGTAACTGGCATCCTTGTATGTGAGTGAGTGAGTAGTAGTAGTAGTAGTAGTAGTAGTAGTAGTAGTAGTAGTAGTAGTAGTAGTAGTAGTAGTAGTAGTAGTAGTAGTAGTATAAGAGTGGTGGTGGTGGTGGTGGTGGTGGTGGTGGTGGTGGTGGTGGTGGTGGTGGTGGTGGTGGTGGTGGTGGTGGTGGTGGTGGTGGTGGTGGTGGTGGTGGTGGTGGTGGTGGTGGTGGTGGTGGTGGTGGTAGCAGTAGAACATCACTTTAATATACTGACGTCAATTCAAACTAACATTTTCACTTTTAATTAAAGGCACACATCTCCCAAGCCCTTCCCTCCACTCTCACTCTCTCTCTCTCTCTCTCTCTCTCTCTCTCTCTCTCTCTCTCTCTCAAGCAGCAAACGAAAAACAATAATTCTATACAAAACACCACTGCATGAATTTATAGCACGAGACCACACAACCCCTTCTATCAACTACAAAGACGCGGTGATCCTGAGGAAGGGAGGCGCCGCAGGGGTGTCTGGCGTGATTGACAGGCTAGTTAAGGCCAGCAGTGCCTCTCTTTGACTGGCTGATCTGAGCTGCCCTGGCCTCGGTACCGTCAGATCCCCGCTGGTTAATTCCTCTGACGAATGTTCCACCACCACAGGATTCCTCTAACCATATTGTTCCTCCATGTGATTGTTCAGTTAGGTGATATTTTGTTAGGGTAGGTTATAGTAGTGTAGGTTAGGTTAGGTTAGGTTGGGTTGGGTTATCGTTAACGTTAAGATTATATTAATTTTGGGTTAGGATTGGTTAGTTAGGTTAGGTTAATAAGGTTAGATTAATTTAGGTTAAATTAAGTTTAGGTTAGGTCAGGATAGGTTAAGTTACGTTAGGTTACGTTAGATTACGTTAGGTTACGTTAAGTTAGGTTACTTTATGTTAGATTAGGTTACGTTATTTTGTTACGTTAGGTTAGGTTAGGTTAGGTTAGGTCACGTTACGTTAGGTTACGTTAGGTTAGGTTTGAATTTTATCATCTCCTAATCTATTTATATTTGTATTTTCTCTTATTCACATTTTTTTCCTATCCAAAAAGTTTATAATACTATGAATATTGGTGTATTTATGTCCATTTCGATCATATCCTGTGGGAGAGTTTCCATAACTCAAGCACAGACAGGTGGATATGAGCAGGTGTCAGCGTCCAATATTACCACATCAGCAGCGGCGGTACAGACCAACACAGAGAGTGACAATACGCTCATCTTTCTGTTCCACACAATCTCATTCCAAAATAGGAACAGTCAGATGCATGCACACACACACACACACACACACACACACACACACACACACACACACACACACACACACACACACACACACACACACACACACACACACACACACACACACACACACACACACACACACACACACACACACACACACACACACACACACACACACACACACACACACACACACACACACACACACACACACACACACACACACACACACACGATGTTTCAAAATATTCAATTCATCAAGTGTTAAGAAAGGAAGAGGAGGAGGAGGAGGAGGAGGAGGAGGAGGAGGAGGAGGAATTATAATAACAACAGAAAAAAAAACAATGAGCGTAGTTGTAGTTGTAGTGTTCCAGTATCAGCAGTAGTAGGAATAGCAACAACAGCAATAGTAATGTGGTAAACCTACTGTACATAAAGACAGAATATAAAGAGAACCACAACGCAATGATCATAACAAAACAAGGTGAAAAAGAGAGTACTAAAAGAATCACAAAACCCGAGACCAGAGTAGCAGTATTTTTTCTTATTTTGAAACACTTGATCGACTGGAAGAAAAGGCCCCAGGACACGTAACACACACAGAAGAAAGGTTATAGACATTAAGGAGAGTGAGTATTAGAGTGTGCTTGAGAGATAAGAAGCTGTCGGCCGCCGCAGTACCAACCTAAGTCAAAAACCAAGCGCAACACCCAACGGGAGACACTGTGTGAGAACGATAGGAAAAGTGGGAGGACTTGTGAGAACTTATTCCTGCTTATATTAGTAGTAGTAGTAGTAGTAGTAGTAGTAGTAGTAGTAGTAGTAGTAGTAGTAGTAGTAGTAGTAGTAGAAGTAAAGTAGTAGTATTGATAACAATAGTATTGATAGTAGTAGTAGTAGTAGCAGTAGCAGTATAGTAGTGAGCAGCAGTAGCAGTAGTAGTAGTAGTAGTAGTAGCAGTAGCAGTAGTAGTAGCAGCAGTAGTAGTAGTAGCAGCAGTGCAGTAGTGGTAGCAGCAGTAGCAGTGCAGTAGCAGTAGTAGCAGTAGCAGTAGTAGCATCAGCAGCAGCAGCAGCAGCCAGCAGCAGCAACCAGCAGCAGCAGCAGTAGCAGCAGCAGCAGTAGCAGCAGCAGTGGTAGCAGCAGCAGCAGCAGTCAGCACCAGTCCATCAAACATCCTCCGCCCCCCTCACACCCGCCCCCCAATGGTCACGCTAAATTCTACTGTTGTGTTGGCGTGCCACTGCTCATGCAAGCACCATCACTCCAACGCCTGCTGCATCCTTCCTGTGGTCGTGTTGGAATATGAAGACACGTCCTACTCATCACTCAGTTTCTTTACCTTACTGATGCAACACTCAAACGTGGTGCCTCCAATGCCTCATTTTCATTCAAGCAGTTTTCATCTTGTTTTGTCTTACACAATATATTTCTCTTATTTATTATATATACAACGTCTCCCAAGTTCCAATAAGTTATGTCTCGAAACGAATATTGTTGATTTTCATTGTGCTTTTTACTAGTAGAAATAAAAATGTTAAATCTTAGGAGAACACATCTAAAAAAGAAAAAAAAACACTAATTTCCCTTTTACATAATATTTCCTCATACAAAACATTCCATTTGATAAAAAGCTACTATTAATCTTACATCTACTTCGCATTATTGCACTTCCATTTCGTTCAATCAATCAATCAATCATTCATATCCTATGGCACCCTCGGGGATGCATTGGGCCTCAATGAACCCTCGCCACCACATTATATTTTGAGTTATCTCCTCGAGGTCTCCCCAACATTTATCACCCACTTATCGTTTCATTGTGCCCAGCAACGTCTCCCTTAGCCTTCCTCTACCTCTTCTTCCAGGTGCCACCCATTCTGGTGTACCACGCATCAGTCCATGTCTTCTATACATATGTCTCAGCCACTTCCTTACAACTTCGTTACAACTTCGATAAAAAAATACATCAAATCTTACACAACATCAAACTTATAAACCCTGATTTCCTTTCTATATCATACTTCCTGTTACAAATCCCTCATTTATTCCTGACATAAGCATGTTCAACCGCTGCACCCTAGAAAAAAAAATTGGTCAAATCTAACAAGTAGAAGATCCTATAGATGGTACGTGACTAAGTTGTGGTGGAGGCGCTGCGAAGAGATAGGACTGTGGAGGCGAGAACCCGCTGAATGGGGCATGAGTAGTGGCAGGGTAGGGAGGGAAAGGGAGAGAGGCTTAAGGGCTTCCGTCCATATGATGGGAGATAGGGTAAGAGAGAGAGAGAGAGAGAGAGAGAGAGAGAGAGAGAGAGAGAGAGAGAGAGAGAGAGAGAGAGAGAGAGAGAGAGAGAGAGAGAGAGAGAGAGAGAGAGAGAGAGAGAGAGAGAGAGAGAGAGAGAGAGAGAGAGAGAGAGAGAGAGAGAGAGAGAGAGAGAGAGAGAGAGAATGTATTAGCATCGTATGAATCTGTAATGTGTGTGTGTGTGTGTGTGTGTGTGTGTGTGTGTGTGTGTGTGTGTGTGTGTGTGTGTGTGTGTGTGTGTGTGTGTGTGTGTGTGTGTGTGTGTGTGTGTGTGTGTGTGTGTGTGTGTGTGTGTGTGTGTGTGTGTGTGTGTGTGTGTGTGTGTGTGTGTGTAGACAGAGAGGTGAGATGAGTGAATTATTATTATTATTATTATTATTATTATTTGTTATTATTATTATTATTATTGTTGTTATTATCATTATTGTTATTACTCTTGTCATTATTATTATTGTTATTATTATTATTATCATTATTATTATCATTATTATTATCATCATTATTATTGACGTTACTACTACAATTATACCAACTATGACTACCCTCACTTCCACCACTACTATAACAATACATCAGAAAACTACTGAGCAAACAGTCAGTGTTTACCTAGAGATTCTCAAGCAGTGGCTGACTATAATTCAATAATCCACAGACCGTCACTAGCCTTCAACCAAGAGCGCGTGGCTGGGGGCTGCCTGCCTCTACTCACCTCACCACAACTAAGACACAAGGGGCTTATCCTGAGGAAGCCGTGGCCACAACACGTATAAGCAGTGAGCCAGTCAATACAGGAGCGTCACGGGAACACACCACCTTTCTACAACTCTCACGCAGTCACACACCGCGCTTACCCGAGACCTAGTTCACCATATATCAAAACACACGTGCGAAGGACACCAATGGGAGGAGACGTGACTCACTTCCTCCCAAAGGCAGAGTTGTTATGGAATGTGTTGTTGGAAATGGCGCAGCTGAATCCCAAAATACAACAATATGATATTTTGGCGAACACCACAAGAAGCGACGTCGGTGGCTAATTATGTCAGTGGAGTTACGATCCATTGCCATTGTGCTGCAGATGTTGCCATTAGACTTGTGTGGCGGAAATTATGTGTGTCTCACGGTAATAATGACAATAATAATGGTCATGGTAATAATAAAAACAATAATATCAATTAGAAGAAGAAGAAGAAGAAGAAGAAGAAGAAGAAAAAGAAGAAGAAAAGCGACAACAACAACAACAACAACAACAACAACAACAACAACAACAACAACACCAACACCAACAACAACAACAACAACAACAACAACCTAGTAAGGTAGCGAATATTGCAATCCATCATTTTGCGCTCATTACGTATGTCACCGATAAAAAAAAATAAAGGAAAAAAAAACACGAAACACATATACTAAATCGTCACAACCCTGCTCATTTGCTGATGGAGGAATGTTGAGATGGAGGTGGAGAGAAGAGAAGCGAAAATGTTGAAATGGAGACGGTGTATAGCGGAGGAAGGGAGAGGAGGGCAGCGAAAAGGGTTTGTTGGAGGGTGCAAATTAACATCAGAGTTTTTTTTTACGTCATTTGCATTATCGTGCTAACATGAACATTTTCCTTCGTGTAAAGAAAAAAAAGTACACGGCCGAAATTCAAGAACGGAGTAGCGTTTTTTCAATTCTTTTCTATTCATTAAGTGATAAAAAGCAGTAACTATAATCACTAGATCTGTAATTTTGTACTTTTTGATGAATGATCTTGAGGACATAATAATTGGAGTACTGTTGGGCGCTTTCATATGTAACAAAGCTCAATGCGGAACTTTCATCAGTAAGCCATTTTCATTAGGAACACAGAACACAAAAAAAATGGAGATTTGGCACCGAAATAATTAGTTAAGAGCACACTTATCCATTCATCTATTTTTGTGTGTATTTCTTTCAAACTCCTCAGTGAATCGTATATTACTGAACACCGCTCTCTGCAAATGTTTGAACGCATTTTATATTTTTCCTTGTGAAATTTATTTTATCCCGAAACTGAAATTGGAAAATGTGCGAAGTGTTTTTCCTCTTGCCGATATTTGTTTTGTTAAATATTATGACATTCCTTTTCATCACGTCGTATATTCCGTTTTCATCACAACACAGTCCCCTTCATAAACTAGACACCTGCAGCTCCTTTCTCAAAACTACAGCTATCAGTATACACACACACGGTCACCATCACGAAAAGAGATCAAACCCAAGAAAAACAGGACGAGGGACAGACTTCACCGACACAGACCACGTACAAAACTACCCCGTCACCTTCCAGTCATTCAGAAAAAAACACTCATAGGATAAAGGATAAAAAATAATTCCAGACCTTCTGAGACTTTCACGTGAAGCAAGAAAAGAAACCAGGGCAAGCAATGTTATGAAAGCTATTGGAAGATGGATTCTACATTTTGACACACTTTAAAATCATGATATTGTGCACACGTAACATAAAAAAAATAGTAACCACAACAGATTCTCCATTACTTATCGTTCATTACCGCATGAATTTATTCGAACAGCAAGGAAATAAAATAAAAATAAAAAATAAATACTATCTCACATTAAATTTTGTGGTGAAGGAGATTAGTGAGGGAAGTAAATGAAAAAAACGGTGCACTAAGACAAGACAGATCACGTGTTGAGCAGGAGTAATGAACGCCCCGCGGGAGGAACACGAAGAGAAAGAGAGAGAAAGAGGAGGAGGAGGAGGTGAAGGAGTAAAGGAAAATATAAAGAAAAGCCAGTAAGAGTGGTGATGATGATGATGATGATGATGATGATGATGATGATGATGATGATGATGATGATGATAATGGTTATTATTATTATTATTATTATTATTATTATTATTATTATTATTATTATTATTATTATTATCATTATTATTATTATATCATTGTTGTTCGTAGTAGTAGTAGTAGTAGTAGTAGTAGTAGTAGTAGTAGTAGTAGTAGTAGTAGTAGTAGTAGTAGTAGTAGTAGTAGTAGTAGTAGTAGTAGTAGTAGTAGTAGTAGTAGTAGTAGTAGTAGTAGTAGTACTAACACTACTACTACTGTTACTGAGACTACTACTAATACTCCTACTATTACTACTACTAGTAGTATCCCTATTACTACCACTACCACTACTTCTACTGCTACTACTACTACCACTACTATAACTACTACTAATATTAATACAACTACTACTATTACTACTACTACTACAACTACTATTGTCATTATTATTGTGATCGACATAAAAACAACAACAACAACATCAACAAAAGAAGAAGAAGAAAGAAGAAAAAACAAAAGCAAAGTAGGACAAAGAAGATGAGAAAGAGAAAGAAGAACATGAGGAAGAGGAAGAGGACGAACAAAAAACGAGGACGAACAAGACAAAAATCAAAGAAAGAAAAGATAAATTGACAATATTGCAGAGGAAAAAATACAACGAACCTTTTTCCTCTCTCTCTCTCTCTCTCTCTCTCTCTCTCTCTCTCTCTCTCTCTCTCTCTCTCTCTCTCTCTCTCTCTCTCTCTTCCCCACATTAATATGCCTCCTTTGATTATTGCACCTATTGCTTACCTGAGGCCTGGGCTGGAATTTAATTAATGGAAGGACCGCTTGCAACATTTTTGGAGAGAGAGAGAGAGAGAGAGAGAGAGAGAGAGAGAGAGAGAGAGAGAGAGAGAGAGAGAGAGAGAGAGAGAGAGAGAGAGAGAGAGAGGGGAGAGGGAGAGCAGATACACGAAGACACACGAGGATATAACCAGTTCTATAATGATGAAAATAATAATAATAATAATAATAATAATAATAATAATAATAATAATAATAATAATAATAATAATAATAAATACATATATATACGAAGACTAAATATTCAATAATTACAAAGGTTAAGTCTCTCTCTCTCTCTCTCTCTCTCTCTCTCTCTCTCTCTCTCTCTCTCTCTCTCTCTGCCAACCAGAATGTAAAAGAAGAGTAATGAAACAAAATTAAACAAAAAAAAATAGATACATATATGAAACTAAGAAGCCCTAATAACCCAAAGCTTCCTCCTCCTCCTCCTCCTCCTCCTCCTCCTCCTCCTCCTCCTCCTCCTCCTCCTCCTCCTCCTTCTCTTGCTCCTCGTTTTCCTTCTCGTTCATCTCTTACCTGCTCCCATTTTCTCTATTAGTATTGAGTTTCTCCTTAAATATAGAAAACGGATATTTATTTTGGCTCTTTCCCCGCGTCTATCATGTGAGCGCACACGGCCTGCGGGTCCCTACCTTCCCCTGTTCCTGTAATTCTATTCTTGATCAGGGAATGCGAGCGAGCGAGCGAGACAGTGAGACAGCGAGACACAGATATAGGTACAGGCAGACTGACAGAGATATGCAAATGTATTAGATAAAATGAAGAAAATGTGAGAATTTGAACAAGAAAGTGAATAGGAAGAAAAAGAAGGGGAATGATGAGGTAATTTGAGAGAGAGAGAGAGAGAGAGAGAGAGAGAGAGAGAGAGAGAGAGAGAGAGAGAGAGAGAGAGAGAGAGAGAGAGAGAGAGAGAGAGAGAGAGAGAAAGAAAGAAAGAAAGAAAGAAAGAAAGAAAGAAAGAAAGAGAGAGAGAGAGAGAGAGAGAGAGAGAGAGAGAGAGAGAGAGAGAGAGAGAGAGAGAGAGAGAGAGAGAGAGAGAGAGAGAGAGATAGGTATAAATGAGTAAAGGATTTAAATTCTGGCTATCCAGCGGCTAATAACAAGGTTTTAATTATCATTCTAACTCGAAATTTTCTCCTCCAAATTTTGCGGAATGGCGACGCGGCGGCTGGTGGAAGAACGCAAGGCAGACAGAGAGCAAGATGGAGTGATGGTGGTAGAAAGTTTTGCTGTGATGTGTTCTGAAACAAACGAGCTTCTGGCGAATATGAGTCGGGGTTTTACGAGACCGTTATCTCGTATTCCAGCCAGACCCCAGTAATAACTAAAGTTCAGCATCAGGATACTATAGAGGATAATATAAACATAGCACTCTGTCACGATGTACAGGTGTAATCTTCGCACCTGTACCACGTGCGAGTACGATCAGAGAAGGTCACACATGAAAAAAATATGTATCGTTCACAAATAAGGTTCTAGCATCAAATATAGATGTGCGTCACAGTGCTGCCTTGCTTTTTATTTAATTACTTTGTTCAAGGGTTATTCTGGGACCTGTAGGAAATACAAGTACTATCAAAGAAATAAAAAAAAAAAAAAAAGAAGATTCAAAAGCAAGATTTTTAAGATTCTTGCTGAGAAGAGACACAGACACACAGTAGATAAATGCAAGTGAAAGTTTGATGGATGTATGGATGAAGATAGCAGATGGAATATTCTAAGTCCTAAGGAATTACCAGGAGTTATCATGTGTTGTTCAGCGAGCGTCTTGTTGTCTTATCTTTCTCTTATGTTCTTTTAATATTATTCAAGTGTAGGGTCAGATTAGATTAGATGTGTAGATTATCAAATTCCACATGATGATATATATGACATGATATGATATATGTTACAAAACTTTATCTTTTTATGTTCAGGAATTCAGCCTAAAGGTTGAATGTATAAGTTATAAGATATTTTGTAAAATATCACACAAAAAATGTTGAATAAAATATTAGATAAGAATAATGAATCACCGAAAAATATATATTAATAAATAATTATGGAGCGTTTTCTTGATTAGATATATAATTTTAAACAAAGGAATTTCTGAAAGTGAATGTGATAGTGTCTCGTACAAACGCAGACATTTCTCTTTTTTTTTTTTTTAATAAAAGCCTTTTATTCAGCATCATTCAGTTAAAGTGGGTTTGATGCCACCGCAGACTTTCATCAAAGTCAACTATGAAAAAATATGAGATGTACGTACTATGTACATGGTCTTGACCTTGTCTATTATTTTTACTATCCAAATAAGTGTGGATATGGGTGATGAGCTCATGCATGGAGTGGCAACAAGAAGGATGACCATCAGTAACACATGAAAAACAGATACACAGATAAAAAGTAATGTTGGGACGGACGACCTGCAATAGACTGGCTAACAGGGATGATTGGGAGCACTGGAATCATATGTACTGACGATGCTGATGCTCACAATGATGATGAGAAGATGATGATACCGAGGGAACTCATGACAGTAGTTTAACCTCTTCCCAGAAACAAGAGAGAGCCAGAACTGCCGTTACGTATTGAGTGGTGGGCGTCCGTTGCTGTGGCTGGAGGTGGGTGGGTAGAATAAAAATCTCTGAAATGTTCTTCTGAGTGTATGTGCGCCTGTGTTTGCGGTGAGTGTAAGCGTATTTATGGAGAGAGAGAGAGAGAGAGAGAGAGAGAGAGAGAGAGAGAGAGAGAGAGAGAGAGAGAGAGAGAGAGAGAGAGAGAGAGAGAGAGAGAGAGAGAGAGAGAGAGAGAGAGAGAGAGAGAGAGAGTGTGTGTGTGTGTGTGTGTGTGTGTGTGTGTGTGTGTGTGTGTGTGTGTGTGTGTGTGTGTGTGTGTGTGTGTGTGTGTGTGTGTGTGTGTGTGTGTGTGTGTGTGTGTGTGTGTGTGTGTGTGTGTGTGTGTGTGTGTGTGTGTGTCTTAAGCTTCAGGTGTGTGGTTGGGTGTTTGTGTGAGTAAAATGGGGCGATTTTAAAGATTAACTCTTACATGTCTTTCCGTTACCATTTATCATCATAATTTCAAAAAGAAACATTATGATACAAGTTTGCCTGCGCCAACCTTCATCTAACTCTTTCAGCATAAGAATATCTCCAGTCTTCATAGATCACCAATAAATAAACCAAAGAAGTGAACTGAGACTTAACAATAGCATTTGGTGAGTAATTACAGATTATTTACAAGGTTTACGTCACGATAAACATAAAATTATGGAATTAAAAGAATCACACTGAATGGTTTGTATACACAGCTTGAATAAATACAAAGATAAATACGTAGATGAGATAAATAAACATATGAATGAAATAGTGACTGAATAAATAAAGAAACCGATATCGTGCTAATGAAAAGATTAGTAATAGTTGCTTTGACTACACAGTTAAAATAAATTAAGGAAAAAAGCAAATGAATAAACATATGAATGAGATGTAATTGAATAGATTAAAAAAAAATGATGGTGTGCTAATAAAAAGATTAATAACAGCTGGGGAGGGGTTCTACAGAGTTTAGACACATAAATAAACAAATAATGACTAAGAATACGAATGAAGTACTAATTGAATAGACTAAAAAAAATTCATAACATGCTACTGAAAAAACAACTCACTGATTTTTCTGCACAGTTTAATAACAATTTCTCTATACACACGTAAAGCCTCAAACTCCCTCCGTCTAAACCACTTATCTTACTTCACCCTCTTATAAACTCTTCCTGCTACATTTAGATCTCATGCTCTTGTCACCCAGTCACTCTGCCAGAACATCCGAGGCACTTCACCTCCTCTCCTCTCGATACCGCACAGTAATGCACTCCACTCATATCCTCTTCCTCAGATCATGTGTGATCGCCATCGCTCTAGAGGCTGAGAGTAAGAGGTGAGAGAGAGAGAGCGAGAATGAAAGGTCAGTGTCGCTTCAGACGTGGCAGAGAGAGGGTGTGTGTGTGCTGCGTCTCTCTCTCTCTCTCTCTCTCTCTCTCTCTCTCTCTCTCTCTCTCTCTCTCTCTCTCTCTCTCTCTTTCTCTCTTTCTCTCATGCATGAAGTTTATAAATTGCTATTCATTACTGATCCTTTATTTTTGAGAGAGGGAGAAGAGAGAGAAGAAGGATAAAGAGAAAAGTTTCATTAGTCTTTCTGTACACGTTAAAAGTTTCTCGTGACTTCTCCCCTCACGTGATTCTTTCTATAACTCATTTACAGGAGAGCGAACGAAACAAAATAAAACAATCTCAAAAGTGGATTGAATTAAGAGCAAAGGAAAAACGCGGGAGGAGACGAATACGCAGCACGAGAAGGAGGAAGAAGAATAAGGAAACTTTATTTGCAGTGTAACTTTTAGAGAGCGACGAGAAGAATTCCTAACTGAGTTCACCTAAAACTAAAAGAGTGAAGGGAAGAGAGAGAGGACAAAGGAGACTCTTTTCTGCGTGTTTGAGGGAGGCAGAAGGGAGAAAAGAGGAAAGTTCTAGGGAAGAGAAAAATAAGAGAGTATGCTTGGGCAGAAGTTTATATCAGTGTAGAGTAGCGGTGAAGACGTGGAAGTAGAGAAAATGTGATGCAAGTCTTACAAGTGAGAAAAGTACTTTTGAAATATTGAAGTGAAAGGAAAGAAGACCGTGAATTATATGTAGTAGTAGTAGTAGTAGTAGTAGTAGTAGTAGTAGTAGTAGTAGTAGTAGTAGTAGTAGTAGTAGTAGCAATAATAATGATAATAATAACAATAACAATAACAATACGTAAAGAATGAAATGAGTAAAAAAAAACAAGACGGAGGTGATAAATATATGAAAGACAGAAATATTCGAGATAGACAAATGAGATAAAAAAAAATACCAACAACAACAATACACACGACAAATAAAAAAAAAAGAACCAACAATAACAAAACAGAACCAAATAAAGAAAAAACAAAAAAACTCGCCAAAGAAACGCAGTGAAGAAAACAAGAGAGATACAACAACACTTGGAAGCTTCGAATGCAAGAAGTTTCGAAACACTGATAAAGATAAAGAAGATTCAGAATAAGAGAGAAAGATTTCGTTCATCATCAAAGTTCCGAAGCAGATTCTGAACCATGATTCGACTCTCCTGCTTCAGAAACTCCTCCTCCTCTTCTTTTTCTTTCTCATCCTCCCTGCTCCTCCTCCCCATCATCATCGTCTTCCTCCTCCACCGACGCCCTGCCCTAGGTAAGCCATGAGAGAGAGAGAGAGAGAGAGAGAGAGAGAGAGAGAGAGAGAGAGAGAGAGAGAGAGAATTAATGTAAATTAGATGCAAATGTTCCTAATAATTCCATGATGCATGATATGTTTGTTATTGTTATTATTATTAGTAATAGTAGTAGTAGTATTACTATTATTTTTGTTGTTATTCTTATTGTTGTTGTTCCTGTTGTTGTCATTATCATCTTATCATAATTACCGTTACTACTGCTGTCATTGCCCTCATCATCAACATCATCATCGTCATCATCATCCCTAGCATAACAAACAACATCGTAACCACGCTATCACTATGCTAATTACACACATATGTTTCGCCATTGTAATGCAAATCTGATATTAACAGTACTATCATCACGACAAACATAAAAACAACAATAACAATAATAATAATAATAATAATAATAATAATGAT
Organism: Portunus trituberculatus; assembly: GCF_017591435.1. Taxonomy (NCBI): domain Eukaryota; kingdom Metazoa; phylum Arthropoda; class Malacostraca; order Decapoda; family Portunidae; genus Portunus; species Portunus trituberculatus. The sequence goes on from NC_059297.1 coordinate 23,740,134, forward strand.
AATAATAATAATAATAATAATAATAATAATAATGATAAAAATAATAATAATAATAATAATAATAATAATAATAATAATAATAATAATAATAATAATAATAATAGCAAAAATGATGACCTAGGTAATGGAGACAGACGAAACACAGCATCTGCAAAAACGCACACACACACACACACACACACACACACACACACACACACACACACACACACACACACACACACACACACACACACACACACACACATTAATAGATAACGACAAAGACGACAACAACGCATATGAAGATAAAGATGAAGTTGCCAATGATGATGATAAAATTAAAAATATTAGATAAATAAATAAATGGATAATAAATTGATAAATTGATAATGATGACGATGATAATAATTGTAATAATAATAATAATAATAATAATAATAATAATAATAATAATAATAATAATAATAATCGTTGTCATCATTGCTATTTCTACTATTACTACTACTATTACTACTACTACTACTACTACTACTACTACTACTACTACTACCACTACCACTACAACAACAACAACTACTACTACTACTACTACTACTACTACTACTACTACTACTACTACTACTACTACAACCACCCCATACTACTACTACAGCTACTACTATTACTACTACTACCACAACCACCGCTAATATTAATACTACTAATACTAGTACTAACGCTAATGCTAACACCAAATTAGAATCATTATTTCGCACAACCAATCACCATAACTCTCTCTCTCTCTCTCTCTCCCACAAGGAAACCCTATAAAGTGCAAATACGCCAAAGATAAATATGACAAAAACGTCTCAAACGTGTAGCGACTCCCCCATTCCTTTGTGTGTGTGTGTGTGTGTGTGTGTGTGTGTGTGTGTGTGTGTGTGTGTGTGTGTGTGTGTGTGTGTGTGTGTGTGTGTGTGTGAGTGATCATCATTATCTCTCTCTCTCTCTCTCTCTCTCTCTCTCTCTCTCTCTCTCTCTCTCTCTCTCTCTCTCTCTCTCTCTCTCTCTCTCTCTCTCTCTCTCTCTCTCTCTCTCTGTACTCTATCACCCTCACTGAATAAGACCAATATGAGCAAAAGTCTTCCATATCACCAAATTTACACCGAAACTCGTGATGAAGTGAAATGAAAATAGGAGAAGTTCTCACCAATCATCCTCTCACCGTTTCCGCACCAAGACTCGGAGCTGGCATGGGGAGGGAGGAAGGGTGACTGTCTGGACGGTTTGGTAGCTGAGTGGTTGCTGACTGGTTGCTGACTGTACTCGAAATCTATTACAACCAGCTCGATAACCGCGGAATTATTACGACTGAGTGACTCGGTGTTAGAGATAGATAGATAGATGAGAGAGAGAGAGAGAGAGAGAGAGAGAGAGAGAGAGAGAGAGAGAGAGAGAGAGAGAGAGAGAGAGAGAGAGAGAGAGTAGCTTTTAAACAGATAATGCAGGAAGTTAATCAGTTTCAAGCTTAAGAACAAAGTAATCTTATGGTAATTTCATTGTTATTTCATTCCCTTGATAGTTGAATTTAATGAGAGAGAGAGAGAGAGAGAGAGAGAGAGAGAGAGAGAGAGAGAGAGAGAGAGAGAGAGAGAGAGAGAGAGAGAGAGAGAGAGAGAGAGAGAGAGAGAGTCATTAATACCAATGTTATTCACGTCACGTATTAGTTTATTAATGACGAGCCAAAATTAACTGGAACAGCTTTTAAAGAAAAAAATACCAACATTTCACTCCATTGCCATATTAACATTACCTACCACTCCCAATAAATGAATAAATAATGGATAAACCTATTTAGAAGAGAGAGAGAGAGAGAGAGAGAGAGAGAGAGAGAGAGAGAGAGAGAGAGAGACCAGTTGTGCGTAATTCTAGTAGCTTGAGCCATAAATTAGCTAGAACGTGTTTAGTGAGACAGAGGGTTTAATAACTTTTAAAATCCTATTACCCTATTATTAGCTTAGTATTAGTGGCACATAAAGAGTGACAGGAGTATTTAGAGAGAAAACAGTATATTTAAATGCGATAGTGTTGGGGTGTTAACTCAGAAAACTGGTTAAATAATTGACTAGAAGGTGTTTAATCTGGATATTATAGGTTTTACTGACACTTCAGCACTGGTAGTGATATAAGGATGTGTGTGTGTGTGTGTGTGTGTGTGTGTGTGTGTGTGTGTGTGTGTGTGTGTGTGTGTGTGTGTGTGTGTGTGTGTGTGTGTGTGTTCGTTTTTCTTAAGTAACATTCACGTAGCAGAATAATCTACAATGCACCTCTCTCTCTCTCTCTCTCTCTCTCTCTCTCTCTCTCTCTCTCTCTCTCTCTCTCTCTCTCTCTCTCTCTCTCACTAAGGACTCAATACGTTGATTTGAACTTGACATTATTTGCTGCATTTTAGATTCTTATTTATTTTTTAGTAACAAACAGTATTTCTAATTATGCGTTTGATTGTTTGTTTGTTTGTCTGTTTTTTGTTGTTATCTATTATTTACTTGTATCTATTTGTTCATTTATTTATTTATCTATTATTTCTTACTTTTATTTATTATTTCTTTCCAACTCATTTATTTTATTGAGTTTTTTTCTATTTTGTTTCTTTTTGAGTGTCCATTGCTTGGAAACATTTGTAAAACATCTCAAAAATCATTTTCATACAAGGCTAGAAGAATGGATAGGTGAGGGTGATTGGATGGATGGATAAATGTATGGATAGATAAATAAATGTAGGGATGGATATACATGGATGGAGGGATAGATTGACGGATGGATGGATGAATGGATGATGCATGTATGGATGAAAGGATGAAGAGATGGATGGATGTTTTTTAAATGTTTGCAAACACGCCGTGGTACTGTGGAACCATGCGTGCTTTGGGGTCCGAGGGGTCTCCAAGCGCACGGGTTCGAATCCTGTCCACGGTCCGAGTGTAGGTTGGGCTTCCTCACTCGGGGCAAGGGTATCCTAGCGGCTGGGCTTTGAGATAGGAGGTACCCCAAAAAAGTATCCCCTTTAGCCCATAAATTCCCGTGAAAAGCACACATGGTATAAATAAAAAAAAAAACTCTTTCTAAACGATGCTGGACAGGCCTCAAGAAACTTTACTATATCTTTCAGACAAAGCCAATTAGCGCGACGTCCCAGGTGCGACGCTCAGGTGGAGGCGACACCTTGCGGACAGACACAACACGAGGAACACCAGCCTGAGTGTCAATTAACCCGTTTTTGTCTCGGGGGAAAGATGTTACGTTAGCTCGCAATAAGAACCTGGCGCTCTCTCTCTCTCTCTCTCTCTCTCTCTCTCTCTCTCTCTCTCTCTCTCTCTCTCTCTCTCTCTCTCTCTCTCTTGCTTCTCATCTCGAAAGGATAATTACGAAACCAGAAAAGCACCGAGTGATTATCTGATTCTTTCCAGAGCATCTAATCATATGAAGACTTACGGGGAGTGGACGGTGGTTTTTTTCCAAATTCTGGTACAGAAGGGAAGGTAACTCGACATTTTCAAAACCCATTGCGCCAGTAAGAGAGCAACAAAAGCCAAAGACACTCCAAGGAAATAAATAGTAAGGATCCGTGAGGTAGATGAAGAGGAAGAGAAAAGACGTGAATCAAAGACAGGAGGAAGTGAGGAAAATATGGAAAAGAAGTAAGAAAATGATAGAGGATTGAAGCGTGTTAAAAGTGGGATTTGATCTCTTCATAGCGTTGAAATGCGAGTAAATGAGGAGCGAGGGCTGTAAATGAAGGCATTTAGAGGCGAAACAGCTGATTTGGGAGAAAAGAAGAGGCTTATAACCCCTACTCGAAGACAGGAGAGGAAGGGAGGAGGGAGCGGGAGGAGTGTGAGAGGAAGATACAGGAAGGCAGAAGAAGGTTTATGAGGGAAAAGAGCGTGGGTAATGAGGGGCGGAGGAGGAGAGGGAGAACGTATCTCAAAATTTTAGGATTATTTCAGAAGGAAGGAAGTAATGGGGTGAAGGTGAGGGAGTGTATGTTAGGGAAGCTTTTAGGGATAACGTGTGTAGTGGTAAGTGGCACGGGGCTGTGACACCGAGCAGAGGGGAGGTGAATGTGTGTAGGGAACGCATAGCTGAGAACTGAGGGGGAGAGGTGGAAGTAGTAGTAGTAGTAGTAGTAGTAGTAGTAGTAGTAGTAGTAGTAGTAGTAGTAGTAGTAGTATAGTTATAGTTATAGTTAGTTAGTTAGTTAGTTAGTTAGTTAGTTAGTAAGTTAGCTGCATAGTTAGTTAATTAATGAGTGAGTGAGTAAGTGAGTGAGTGAGTGAGTGAGTGAGTGAAAGCACCTAAAATAGACAAAACAGCTGAGTAAATATTACGGTATTATTTCCTAAAGCAAAAAATTGAAATAACAAGAAACTACAATAAAAAAAATCTCAGAAGCAAAAAACGATGTGTGATCCTACTTTCCACCTTCCTACAGCTAGAACACCTTTAGGATAGGATCTCAAGACATCTCCAAGAAAAATCACCCACCAGCAAAGAAATACTCGTAGCAAACAGAATGGCGAGACGAGCAGAAGCTCCAGGACAGTGCATCGATCAAGCATTTACATCGAAGATCTTTTGCTACAGATTTCTATTGGAAGAACTAGAGTTTTGTGACAATGATGACCAATATATGTTCGAGCATTATTTGTTTTGTTTCTTATTATGAATACGCTAATTATCTGAGGAACGAGAAAGGAGGAAGGGAGGGAAGGAGTAAGAACAAGAGAAAAGGAAAAAATTAAAAAACATCTTGCTTTTTTTTTATAAACGAATAACTCACAAAATGGCCACAGACAGACACACTGAAACACACTACAATACAATATTACAGCCAGAGTCTCATCCGGTGCCAGATGATGATGATGGTGGAGAAACAATCAGCAGCTACACCACACAATAACATTTCACCTGTTTTGAGTCTAATGTAAAAAACAGACTAATTCCCAACCCTCACCAATCTCGATCTTCACTGTCGGCTAGGGAGACATAACAAAGCTGCGGGAACACTCTGAGGATAACAATCAAACCAACACTGACAAAGCTTTCCTCTTCTTCTTCCTTCTCAAACGCATGAAATGACAAATAAAGGCACACCCAAACAAAACCTAACTTTATTTGCTAATCTAATAAAAACAAAAACGAGAAACACTTCTAAAAACACTTCAAATAACTAAATTTCTGAGGCAGACAGACAGACAGACAGACAGACAGATCATATACAAGAAGAGAATTCTGAAGTTGACTAATGATATATGCCAGACCACATTAGCTCCTGTGACTACCTGAACAGCAGCACACCAATAGTGAAAGGGAGCGGATAAGCAGTCGTGGCGTCACCTCCCGGGGCCAACAGACTCAAGGGGCGCACACTAACACGCCGGCACCTTCATTTCGTTACCCGGGGAGGCGTCCACACAGAAAGGGTCGAGTTTGGTAGCATTTCCATGTGATTGTATGTAATTGGGATCCTAATCAATTGGTTCACACACCTTGTCTCTCTCTCTCTCTCTCTCTCTCTCTCTCTCTCTCTCTCTCTCTCTCTCTCTAGAAGTACAGTACGTTACAAATCTCTGATCCCCACATGCTTTGAAGGAAAGAGTGTGGAAAGAAGGAAGGAGGAAGGAAGGAGGAAGGAAGGGAAGGTTGAAGGGAAGGAGGGCAAAGAGACACGTACATTTCAAGCTACTTCCCTCAGTACTTTCTTCCTTCTTTTTCTGGTGGGGAGAGATATACTGGAGAGGAGAAAAGGTATGGCGGTGGGTGAGGGATGGAGGAAGAGAGGGGAAGTATTAGAAAGGGGGAAATGGAAGCATAGAGTAAATATCAAAGGGGGAAATGCATGTGAGGGGAGAGAAATGAAGAAAACGGAAGAAAGGAAGGAGCCACGAAAGGAGGGGAAAGGAAGGAAAACGCAACAAATAAAAGAGGAGGCAAGAGAGAGAGAGAAAAAGATAAAAAGAATGAAAGAAAGAAAATGGAAAGCAAAGAGGAAAAAAGGATGTCACAACAGAGAAACAAACTACAAAAAGGAAAGAAGGAAGAAAGGAAGTAAAGAAGAAACGAACGAACGAAAGAAAAAGGGGAAAATAAAGAAAAAAGATAAAAGGAAAGGAAAGGAGAAAAGAAAGGAAGAAAGAACGAGAGAGAAAAAGAAGGAGGGAGGAAAGAAAAAAAGAAGAAACGAAGGAGAGACAGAAAGAATAAATAAATTAGTGGAGAGAATAGAGAACAAAACGAAGAAGAAAAAAGAAAACGGGAAAGTGAGAAAATGTAAGAAGATACGCAATAAAGGGGAGCGAGAGAGAGAGAGAGAGAGAGAGAGAGAGAGAGAGAGAGAGAGAGAGAGAGAGAGAGAGAGAGAGAGAGAGAGAGAGAGAGAGGCGTAGGGCTGGAGGGGGAAAAATAAATGAATGGCCTAATGAAGAAGGGATGAAAGGAGGAGATGGCGGGATAAGGGGAAAGAGAGAAAGAAGAGGAGGGAGAGAAAGAGAAATGGAAGGGAAAAAACAGGCAATAATAGGTAGGAAGTGTAATCATGTAAGAAAAAAGGAAACACATTATTAGAGAGAGAGAGAGAGAGAGAGAGAGAGAGAGAGAGAGAGAGAGAGAGAGAGAGAGAGAGAGAGAGAGAGAGAGAGAGAGAGAGAGAGAGAGAGAGAGTTATTGTTGTGATAATGCTGCTGTTGTAATAGTAGTAGTAGTAGTAGTAGTAGTAGTAGTAGTAGTAGTAGTAGTAGTAGTAGTAGTAGTAGTAGTAGTAGTAGTAGTAGTAAGAAAAACAACAAAAATAACAAAAAAAATAGCAACAACAACAATAATGATAATAGTAATAATAATAAATAATAATAATAATAATAATAATAATAATAATAATAATAATAATAATACAGTGCGCCTATATATAGCATTTCTCCCTTGGTAATTAACGTGGGAGGGGGAAAAAAGAAGATTCATTAATTAATTATACATTGTTACTTTAAAATAGAAAGAAAGAAATAAACTTCAAATTAACCCTTGTGCTTTGCCTCTCTCTGTCTGTATGTCTGTTTGTCGGTCTGTCTATCTATTTTCTTTTCTGTCTGTCTGTCTATCTATCATTCCGCCTTCCTGTGGGTTTATGTGTCTGCTTCTCTATCTATATCTATCTGTCTATCTGTCAACTTGTTTCCCTGTCTGTCTTTCTCTCCGTTGTTCTTCTGTCTGTCAAGTATGTCTATTCATTTCTGTCTGTCTGTCTGTTTAGCTCATTTTCTTAATAATTTCTTCTTTTTTTACATACATGTATGTATGTCTCTATGTTTGTCCTTCCGTATGCTACTCTCTCTCTCTCTCTCTCTCTCTCTCTCTCTCTCTCTCTCTCTCTCTCTCTCTCTCTCTCTCTCTCTCTCAATAGGATCATCACGGTAATTACAAACCAATCTTCTATTTTACTGGTAGTTCAGCCAAGACCATACGCTGGATGATTAATTTTCCGTGCCTTCAGTGTGTGTGTGTGTGTGTGTGTGTGTGTGTGTGTGTGTGTGTGTGTGTGTGTGTGTGTGTGTGTGTGTGTGTGTGTGTGTGTGTGTGTGTGTGTGTGTGTGTGTGTGTGTGTGTGTGTGTGTGTGTGTGTGTGTGTGTGTGTGTGTGTGTGTGTGTGTGTGTGTGTGTGTAGAGAGGAGAAATGATTAAAGCAGAGAGTTGAAGTAAACGTGTTTGTTGTGCATCTCTCTCTCTCTCTCTCTCTCTCTCTCTCTCTCTCTGGAATGCTCTCAGAAGTAATGATTGGATTGGTTGACTGTACTAATTGAAGGTAAGGAATGATGGGGTAGCGCGTCTGCTGTGTGTGTGTGTGTGTGTGTGTGTGTGTGTGTGTGTGTGTGTGTGTGTGTGTGTGTGTGTGTGTGTGTGTGTGTGTGTGTGTTGATAGGTAGGCGTTCATTTAGTTGTGCATGCGTGAGCAAGGTACAGGTGCGTTCATACGTAGTCTCGTAGTCTATGTGAGTATGATAGGGATGAATGGGAGGCAGTGTCGTGAAAGCATAAATGGAAGTCAGTACTCTGCTGGGACTCAATAAAAGAAGAAGAAAAACAGTCCCCGGACATCTCATTCAAAACACTGCTTAGGTAACACACGGATGGTGATATTGTAAGTTGGAAAACACAAGGCAAGGTACGGGGAGAAAAAAAATAGGAAGACTTTGAGTAAATAAAGTTTCAGGAGGAGTAGGCAAGACAAGGTGTCACGGCGGCTTGATACCATTAATTAGAAACATCGGTTAAACTGAGGAATTTACCATATTGTCGTGTGTATGTCAGGATTGAAACACACACACACACTCACACTCACTCTCTCTCTCTCTCTCTCTCTCTCTCTCTCTCTCTCTCTCTCTCTCTCTCTCTCATACAGCGTTTGCACTCGTATAATAAAATAAGGGAGACAACAAGACGACATCAGACTTATACGTTGCAGTCCCTATATGAAACAAACGTACCTATTCCCACCTACCATCTCCTTCAATAAATTCATAAATATTTGCACGAGTGAATGTGAATGTGTGAATATCTATGTACGCGTTCTCATGACTGCCCAGCTTTAAGGCAATCTGGTGTGCATAGACAGACGTATGGAGGAGGAGGTTTTATGTATGTCATGACTTGATGTGTTAAAGGTGAGACAGAGGCGAAACTGCGATGTGTGTTGTGGAGCAGAGGATGGATAGAATAGGTGACTAGAGGGGGATTGGAAGAAGATGAGTGTTTCTTTAATTTTTGTGGGGCTCTTTTCCTGAAACGCTCTGCTCTCTCGCCACGACTATTTTCAAAAGCCACAGAAATGATTAGCCGGGTTCTCAAGGCTGTTTCTTGCTAATATATCACTAGAACTGCTAGAACATCATTGAAAAACCTTGTATCTTCAACTAGAGCCTTTAGAAAGTAGTGGAGGTGAAGCGGAAAAGTTTCATTATATGGTGTTGAATTCTCTCTCTCTCTCTCTCTCTCTCTCTCTCTCTCTCTCTCTCTCTCTCTCTCTCCTCTAGAGTCTAGAACATTGGAATGTTCTTAGAAGTAATGATATTAGACCGGTAGACAGTACTAATTGAAGATCAGGAATGATAGGGTGGCCTCAGGGGGGTTGTGGTCTTTGTGTGTGTGTGTGTGTGTGTGTGTGTGTGTGTGTGTGTGTGTGTGTGTGTGTGTGTGTGTGTGTGTGTGTGTTCCTTGACTACGAACCACTCTAGCACATCTTTAGTTGTTCTGCACACATCAAGGTAGTGGGACGGATGGTTCTCAAGTCATATGGGAACACACACACACACACACACACACACACACACACACACACACACACACACACACACACACACACACACACACACACCTTATTTACACTGTTAATGGCCTGGCAAGGAGCAACTGTGAATCCTTTGAACGCTCAGTGGAGTGAAGGTTGCCGCTTCCTTTCATCATTTGTGTTCATACTCTTTCGCTCTTCATTCCTCACTCTTATTCCTTCTATTCTATTACTCTTTCCTTCTCCGTCTAGTATCTTTCAGTCATTAGTTGCTTTTCTTCAGTGTCTTTCAATCAGTCGTCATATTTTTTTTCTTACCTTCTATCCTGCACTTCTTTTTTTCACTCACTCTCTATCTATTCCATTATTCATAGTCATTTTTTCTCTTGTCTGCCCTTCATCCTTCTCAACTTCTTTCTTCACCTTTTTTTTTACTACTCATTTCTTTTTTTTTCTGTTTCCTGTCCTTCACTTCCTTTTTTTTACCCAGTGCCTCAGTCTATTACTCCATTATACGTACTGTCTTTTTTTCTACCTTCTGCTCTTTTTTTCTTCTTATTCTATATTCTTCCCTTCAAATTACCTTCTTAACTTCACTCACTTCTTCCCTCATTCACAACTCTTCTGATGCTACCCATTTTCTCTTTCTCTTTCGTCTACCATCCTCGCTCGCTCTTATCTTCCCTGACGCAATTCTTCCTTCGCAGAATAGTAACATTGAGAGAGAGAGAGAGAGAGAGAGAGAGAGAGAGAGAGAGAGAGAGAGAGAGAGAGAGAGAATCAGTAATAAAAAGTCTGAGATAAACAACATACACCTTCATTGATTGCTTTAGAATGAATACCTCCAAACATTTCAGTGTAACTTTCTGGTTTGTACATATATTCCTTTATTTTATTTATCTTTTTTTTTTTTTTTTTTTTTTTTTTTTGCCTTTTCGTCTTTCTTCTTTCCATGTCTCTTCATTGCCTCAGAAATCACCACGCGCATGTACATTTACTCCAAACAGTGTTGTCACAAAGTCCAGTGAAGTTCATGTCTATAAATCTAATATAAATAATAGCACATGGACTGGTGAAGAGCTTTAAATCAACACCTTAAAGACCACGAAAACCCGAGGATGCGATACGTGAAGGTACATACTTGTCTGATGTTGCTAGTTTGTTCGTGGATAAGTAAAACATGGCATGACAAATTTAGGCAACTGGTGTATGCTCTGCGCGATGTGAGGCAAAGGGGTAGGAAGGAAATAACGCACTTTATAACTGACGCCTAATGTATTTCTCTGACTCTTCCCTCTCGCGTTGCACTCAAACTTAAGCTTATCATCAGCAAAATTCTAGTAATCCTTCTATACGTACAACATGGGTTTTATAATAGTCATAGTTACGTAATGTAATGTTGCTTTCATTAAATTTTCTCAGCTACCGGCCAGTCTTTGTTCCCGCAATGACAAACTACTTTTCTTCCTATTGTTTCCAGTCCATTTACGAACCTTGATAGTGTAATCAGAATTTAGAGTGCCTAATAATTTCACTTAATTTCGCACTTATCTACTACATTCACGGTTGTATGTTCACCATCTTTACGGAAAGAACGAAAGCAGGAATGAAGGAATGGAAGGAGTGAAATAAAATGAGTGAATAAAGAAATGAGTAATGTAAGCAAATGAGGAAGCAAAAAAAAGAAAGGGAGGAAGTAAATGAAGGAAGGAATAAATGGAGACCGGACACGCGCACTTAGACAAGAACAGGTCATTTCAGTGAAGTTGTTTTCCTGTTCATGCATTAACCAGGTACTTGAATCACGTAATGACTGCTACTTAATTATCTGTTTAATTACACACTGGATTGCCTCCCTTCCTCATTACGCACGTCTCCCATGATGCATGCAGTCATTTGGGTACGTTTCTATCCGAGGGATGTCTCCACCTATCCATTTCCTTCCACTTCCCTCCCGGTGCAGGTGTAAAATTCATCTTCACCTCAACTTAATTAGCTACGCCTCATTAGTCTCCCGCGCTACCTGACGAAAGAGGCAGGACGTTACCCACTGTCTTATGTCTTAATTAGATTATTCTCTCCTCCAGGTGAAACGGTTCCGGTGACACCACGAGACCCCGAAGCGCCACTTATTAAAATGGAACGCCAAGGTATGCGTAGATGAAAGGTTGAGGGTACGGCATTATAGGACACACTGCTAGAAGATTGTGCTAATGTGAATGGTTTCAGTTTTGAAGTTGTCTATGGTTCCTGTTGTGTTGTGTTGATTGTGTGTGCGCGTGAGCTACGATATGTTGTGTTGTGTGAGGTCGTGAACAGCTAAAGTACTCTGGTAAAGGTTTTGTTAGGTGGCATTGCCTTATGTAGCATTCCACTGTGTTCTGTTGTGTTACTTTTTTATGCAAGAGGAACTCGGGCCAAGGGAAAAAAAGTATAAAAATCCCATTGATATGTAAGCCCAAAAAATATCATGTAGTGTCTTAAAACTTCCCTCTTGAAAAAATCTAAGTGATAGATAAGAGAAGTTGGCAAGGGTTCCAGAGTTCAACGGCAAAACAAATTCAATAAATGAGAACACTCGTTAACTCTTGCACTACAGAAGTGGACAGAATAGGAGAAAAAGAAAGTAGATAGCGCTGTACACCGAGCCAGCGGGAGGTTGGCAGGCATTCAGTTAGCAAGGCCAGAAGAACAATTAAGCGTGAAAAAGCAATAGAGGATAGCACGAAAATCAACCTTGCAAAGAAAAGAGAAGCTAAAGACCGTCCATTAGAGAAGATTTGAAAGACGAAATGCTTTTGTTTTCATTCTACTTAAAAGAGCATTTGTGTTGAGTGTAGTCGCTATTGATAGCATAGGTAATCCATGGGAAGGTATGAAGTGTTGTGTGGTGCAGTGTGGTGTGGCTCGATTTAATGTTTTGCAGTGTGGTGTGGTAGGGTGGCATGCGGTGTGGTGTGGTGTGTTTCGGTACGATGGGGTGCGTGTGGTGTCCGTGAAGTCCTTAGATCTTATGTTGTGTTATGCTGCATTTTGAGTGTTTTGCTGTGCTGTGTTGTACTGTGCTGTCATGTGTTGAGCGGTGATATGGAATATAGGATGGATAATCTATATAAAGGTTGTGCTGTGTCCCTCTACGAATGTCTTACTATGGTGCGTGGTGCGGACACAACGAGTAGGCAGAAGCCGAGACTCGTCCCTGTGCCACGTCCCTTACCCTACTGATGTACTGAGCACCCTACACAGTCCCTCAGAAGCCGGACACAGGGCCTGAGTACCTCCATAAGATACAGGCACCTTCAGCCCGCCCCTGGACATATCTTTTAAAGGCTCCAGTGATTCCGGCACTATTCTACGTCACCGCCAGCACACGCAGCTCACAATATAATACACCGATCTCATTTCTTCCATCTCCCTAACAGCACCAGAAGTAGCGGCGGTAGCAGGACGCCCACCAGCCAGCAGGGAGGCGGGAAAGGAGCAGTGGTGGGAGGGTCGGCCGCGTCCCTACTTCAGCGATACGCCCACCAACCTCACCGTCATCTCTGGCCAGACCGCCTTCCTCCACTGCCGCGTCCACATGCTTGGCGAGCGCTCGGTGAGTTGTTCTTGGCGGCGGAGAGAGCGAGATGGATGGGCCATGAAGGGGAAGGGTAGAGGAGAGAGGGAGAAGGAACGTGAAGAAAAGATGGAACATATAGGAAAGATAAATGGGCTATGAAAAGAAAGGGTAGGAAAGATAGAGAAGGAACGTGAAGAAAAACAGAACATATAGGAAAGATGAATGGGCTATGAAAAGGAATGAGAGAGACAGAGAGAGAGAGAGAGAGAGAGAGAGAGAGAGAGAGAGAGAGAGAGAGAGAGAGAGAGAGAGAGAGAGAGAGAGAGAGAGAGAGAGAGAGAGAGAGAGAGAGAGAGAGAGAGAGAGAGAGAGAGAGAGAGAGAGAGAGAGAGAGAGAGAGAGAGAGAGAGAGAGAAGGAACGTGAAAAAATAGGGTATACAAGAAAGAGAGATACATGAGAAATACAAAGGAAAAAAAAGCACAAGAGAAGAGGAGGAAGGCAGGACTATATGAGTCACGAAAAGGAGGATAAGAAAGAAAATGAAAAAGAACATGAAGAAAAAGTGCAACATATAGAAAAAGAAATAAATACGCCTTGAAGGAAAAGGAGATGAAACAAGGCAGAAAGAAGAGAGAAACAGGTCTTGAAGGAGAAGGAGAAACAGGAAAATGGGATGAAGTACATATGGAAAAAAAAAAAAGAAATTCAAAGGACTGGTAGAACGAAGGAGAAAAGGATAACGTTCGGAACAGGATACGAAAAGAAAATGGAAGGAGGAGACAAGGATCAGGATGGGCGATATAAAGGAAAAGAGGAAGTAATAGAAAGAAAAGAGATGACGTAGAAGACTGTGACGGTATTGAAAGAGGAAAAAGGAAGAAAAAAGAAGAAACAAAAGTAAAAAAAAAAAAAAGAAAAAGAAAAAATATACTGTATGGAGGTGAAGGGAAGAGGGGGGAAGGAAAATGAAAGAATAAGTGTGGAAAAGCGAATGAATAGAAAAAGAAAAGAAACGAGAAGAATATGGAGAGAATTTATATATTAAAAAGATAAATAAAGAAAAATAAATGACAAAATCTAAAAACGAAAAAGAGAAAGGGAAACAGGAAGCAAAAGGAGAAGTAGGATACATGTGAGTAAATGAAGGAGAAAATAAAAAAGAATGAAAAATTAGAGGAAAGAAAAAAACGAAACTAAAAACAGTAAAGTGAAAACAGAGAGAGAGAGAGAGAGAGAGAGAGAGAGAGAGAGAGAGAGAGAGAGAGAGAGAGAGAGAGAAAAGAGGGAGAAAAAACTGAAGCAGAATATTTGGAGAAAGAGAGGAAAGTTAAAGACCATAGAAAATGTAGGCTGGAGGGAAATCATGGCAAGGAGATGAAAAAAAAAAAAAAGAAAAAGGAGATGAGGGAAAGAAAGAAAAGGTGAAGACAAATGAAGAAGAAGAGTGACTGGGAAGTGGGAATATACTAAATGAATTTCAGAATGAGGAAGAGAGAGAGAATTGGAAAATGACATAATGATCAAGGCAATTAAAGAAAGAGGAAGAGGAGGAGAACGAGAATTATGGAAATCTTAAAATACATTGAAGGTTTGTAGAGTCTAAACTTAAATATAGATGAAAAAGAGAAGAGAGAGAGAGAGAGAGAGAGAGAGAGAGAGAGAGAGAGAGAGAGAGAGAGAGAGAGAGAGAGAGAGAGAGAGAGAGAGAGAGAGAGAGAGAGAGAGAGAGAGAGAGAGAGAGAGAGGAGAGAGAGAGAAAGGGAAGATTGGATGTAAGCTCACGCACATACACACGCATAAGCGCGCACACACACACACACACACACACACACACACACACACACACACACACACACACACACACACACACACACACACACACACACACACACACACACACACACACACACACACACACACACACACACACACACACACACACACACGAAATAATGTAACTGAAAACCTAACGAAGGCAATAGTATTATGCCTTACCGCGAGCGTGAAGAGCGAGGAAGTGTAAGGTGTTGCCCAGGATCACACACAAGGCACTAAAATAAAAGAAATACAATAAATGAAATAAAAAGATCATTGTTACCATATCACATTAACCTCTTCAATACTGGGACACATTTTTACCTTGAGATATATGTACAATTAGACCATTTTGTTGGCATTACGAAGAGTCTATTGAGGTCAGACAGTTAAAGGCCAGAGTCTCACCCTTTTAATTCCCCCACATGAGTTTCTGAAGCTGTATAAAGTAACCAAATAGTAAGCAGAATGAATATGGAAACGCGTCATGGTACTGAAGGATTAAGCTGAACGAGTTACGGTGAACTGTAATAACTGGCAACGTAGAAAACAAATGAAAGAATTTAGTATACTATCGTGAAATTGACCTTGGAAAACTATAAAAGGTCAAATTATAATAAAAAAAAAAAGTCGAGTGTAAAAATGTGAGCCGTATTAGATACATTTGTGGAAATACGTGAAGAAATTGGAAGACAAACTTTATTCAGAACGTAGAGATAAGTTAACCCTTTCACTGCAATCTGTCACGTCTTTCCTCAGTCACTAACCTGTCTATGGCACCTTTCTTTCTTGTTTCTTGTCCTGCAGCTCCCTACAAACACTATACATACGGATTAGAAATTGTAACATCCATTCTTTATTTTATATTCCCTCCTTTCTTTCTACGTGCTTAAACAAGACTTCAAGCATTTTTTTTAGAGTTGTCAATTCATCCATTTCTTTCTATGTACGTGCTTAACCCCTTCAGTACCATAACACGTTTTCATACTTATTCTGCTTACTATTTGGTGATTTTATATAGCTTCAGATACTTATGTAGGAATTAAAATAGTGGAGACCCAGACCATTTATCTTCTGGCTTCTATAGATCCTTCCTAATGTAAATAAAATCGTCCAATCATACCCAAAACTCACGGTAAAAAATGCGTCCCAGTACTGAAAGGGTTAAACAAAAGACTTCACGCATTTTTCTTAGACTTGTCAATGGTAACTTATGGCAGTGGAAGGGTTAATGATAACACCTCCAAACTAAAAAGTGTTGAATACAAAAAAAACAACTTGGTGAAACAGAAGTGGCAAGAAAAGAGAAATTGAGAATAGTCGGACCCTTGTGCTCGCTCCTCTTTGGCCCCAACACTGGAAGGGGACGCGCTGCTAGACAAACGTATACACAAAACAAGAAGCTGACAATGCACAAAAAAATAAATAGACAAAAGATAGAAATAAAAGGAAAGGTTAACATGAACAGAATCATAAAACATTCACACCTATACCCAACAATCTACAAAATTACTTACTATCTTAAATGACCTTATTCTTGAGTTTATTGAAATCATCTACCTCTATTACAACCAATTTCTTCCCATCTACAATACAAACTGCGCAGAACATCCATAGCAAATAAATTCATCTATCTAAGAGCTTTCCACTTAACAAATAACCAACAAACAACCTGATTACTTAGTCTATTCCAATTATCTAACACACTTAGATCTAACTTCTTCACACATGCATTACAAACAAGTTGGCAGTTGGTTCATTTTTTCCTCATTAAAATCTCGTTAAGTTTATGTCCAGAACACTTAGCCACTGGCCCTGATGATTAACTGCACGTCATGGAAAGCTGCAGTGTTTAGCAAGCGAGCAAACAACAAACAGGTAATTACACAGCCATTTCCTTAATCTTGCATGTGAGGCTGACTGATTAAACATGGAAAGTTGACTAAAGTGAGGTTGATTTTTCTTTATGTAAGATGGAAAACTGGTCAAGGGCGACAGAAAAAGTTAAAACAAAATGCCCACTTAGTTGTCAGTTCCCGTGCAGGTCCAAAAAGAGTTAGGCAAAAGAAGAGGATAAATGTCTTGAAACCTCTTTCTTAAATTAATACATATTCTTTTTCTTTTTCTTTTTTTATGTCCTGACATGGCGCCTGTAGGTAACTTGAAGAGTATTGGAAGCGCTGTTAAGCTTCCACTCATTAATGGCGCAGCAAATTTTATTTATAGTGGTACTCTTGTTAGGGCCTATATCACCACCCAAGCGCATCTTTGGTGTAACCACCTAGAACTTGGGTATCATGGTGATATGTAGGTAACTTTAAACAACTCGACAAATGGCAAAGTAGCAAGGCGATACGTGGTGGAATTCGAACCTACGCGTGGACGTCTGCCCGATCCCACGCTAACTACCTATGCAATCCCCACCTTCATAGGAAGATGAAAATACAGAAACAGATAGGAAGTTCCAGATTTTATCACAGAAATGTATTAATGACTGACTAAACTTGTGGGACTAAATGAACGGGAATGACTGACTGACATGGGCCAAACTAACTATACATTTGGTCAGGAGTAATTAAATATGTATGACTGACTAAACACGCAATGACTGACTGCCTAAATATGAAATGGTGATTGATTAGCACTGACATATTAATAGATGAATGACTGAATGACTGACTGACTGACTGACTGACTGACTGACCATGGGACTGAAAGCAGAATCAGTGACCGCGTACATGAACTGAGGGGTCGAATATTTTTGCAGCCACACAAGACAAGTTGCGGTAAGGCTGAAAGGGATACAAATGGACACGATTCAATTTTCTTGATCTATTTAGAGAGAGAGAGAGAGAGAGAGAGAGAGAGAGAGAGAGAGAGAGAGAGAGAGAGAGAGAGAGAGAGAGAGAGAGAGAGAGAGAGAGAGAGAGAGAGAGAGTGAGTGTGTGAGTGTGTGTGTGTGTGTGTGTGTGTGTGTGTGTGTGTGTGTGTGTGTGTGTGTGTGTGTGTGTGTGTGTGTGTGTGTGTGTGTGTGTGTGTGTGTGTGTGTGTGTGTGTGTTTCAATAGAGGATATATAATTTTGTTGCAACATTTAAGATATTTTTCGATTCTTCATAATAGAAATATAAAAAAAACATGTAATTTTGAATTCTTCGCTTAAACAGCCATCAATGTAAAAAAAAAAAAAAAAAAAAAGCGGAAATGAGAAAAGGAGGAAAAGAAAGAGATAAAAAAAAATAAAGAAAAGAAAAATAATATCTTCAAATAAATCCCTTTAAAACACAACACACCACGAAAGAAAGAAAGAAAGCAAGAAGGCAGAGAAAAATAATATATTTAAATAAATCCTTTTAAAGCACAACACACAACGTCCCTCTAAGAATATATATAAAAGAAAACAACAATATTTTTTTACTCACCTGAACATTAAAAAAAAAAGAAGAAAAGACAATCATAACCTGTACAGAAAAAAAAAAGGAACAGAATAAAACAAATAAATCAAAGGAAAGGAAAAACAGCATCACTCCATCGCACAATCGGGAAAAACGAAAAAAAAAACGGAGAAATAAAACAACAAGCGACAGTAAAAAGATAATTGACAGGGTGAGGAGAAAGGGAGAAAGGAAGACAGGGAAGGAAAATTGCATGTACTTATCTACTAACAATGAGGAGCCTTTGAACTTATATACCGTCGTTTAGTAGTAGTAGTAGTAGTAGTAGTAGTAGTAGTAGTAGTAGTAGTAGTAGTAGTAGTAGTAGTAGTAGTAGTAGTAGTAGTAGTAGTAGTAGTAGTAGTAGTAGTAGTAGTAGTAGTAGTAGTAGTAGTAGTAGTAGTAGTAGTAGTAGTAGTAGTAGTAGTAGTAGTAGTAGTAGAAATCAAAGGGAAACAAGACCATCGCACAATCCACGTCTAGACAAAAGGAAAATTAAAACTGCCAATAATAAAATTTTCCACTGTTATCCTGTATTGTGTGGCAGCCATTTAAGCTTCCCACGCTTCACATCTCCGGGGCACAGTACAGCAGCAACAGCAACATCAACAGCAGCAGCAGCAGCAGAAGACTTAATAAAAGGTTGTAACATATATGGCGCAAAATGTGAAAATGTGTTAGTGAGTGAGAGAGAGAAATATTTGTTTTATACTTGATATTTCTACAAACGTACTGCAAGTTTTATTACCTCTCTCTCTCTCTCTCTCTCTCTCTCTCTCTCTCTCTCTCTCTCTCTCTCTCCACCCATCACCTTCATCTCCACTCCCCTCCTTCACTCTTAAAAGCCTATTATTCTTCCTCTCACAAGTCTCTCTCTCTCTCTCTCTCTCTCTCTCTCTCTCTCTCTCTCTCTCTCTCTCTCTCTCTCTCTCTCTCTCTCTCTCAAATCTTTTTACTCTTTTATTCCCCTTCCCCTAACGCAATTTCTCATTTACCCTCCTCCTCCTCCTCCTCCTCCTCCTCCCCTCTCTCACAAACCCCTCACTCTTCCCTTAACTCCACGTCAGCTCCCATCACTCCCCTTTTCTTTCCCCTCCTTTCCTTCCTCCCTCCTTCCTTTTCATCATTTCTTTTCAATCTCTTCTTCTCCTACGCCTTACTTCACTTCTTCCTCCCTTCCTTCATCCCTCTTTTCTTCTTCCCTCCATTATCCTTTGAAATATTTCTCTCAGCCTTTTACTCCTCTCCCTCCTCTTCTTCAATTTTTCTCCTCTTCTTACATAACCTGTCGTCTCTTTCTTCCTCTTCTACTTCCTCCCTCTCCCTCTCTCTCTCTCTCTCTCTCTCTCTCTCTCTCTCTCTCCTTCTAGTATTTCACATATACATTTTTCTCCCTGATCTTTCTGAAACTTTCTTACCTTCTACTTTGTCAGCAACTCTCTCTCTCTCTCTCTCTCTCTCTCTCTCTCTCTCTCTCTCTCTCTCTCTCTCTCTCTCTCTCTCTCTCTCTCTCTCTCTCTTAGCCACAGTCAGTTAGTCAGTGAATGCGTCGTAGTCACCACCCGCGGATTATTTCACGTAAAGAGGCAGCTATCCTGAAAGGTAAAACTTCTAAATTTGATCAGCGAAGAGCAGGGATGAGTTCGAAGGAGTTAGGATATGGGGCTCTAGAATTTTACCTCTATATGCATTAAGATTTCTGTATAGGAGATATTAAAATTCTGTCTCTATATATTTTAAGATTTTCATCAAATTCTTGGTTGAATTTTGTTTGAATATTGCCTCTGTATGCATTAGGCTTTTAGTACAGGAGGTATTTCAATTCTAACTCTATATATGTTACGTTTTTTTTTTTTTTTACAAGAATTTTACCACTCTATGCTTCAGGCTTTTAGAATAAGAGGGTATCAAAATTACATCTCTGCATATCTTAGCTTTCTTCCATCTAATTTCATAATCCTCCAGTCCACCAAACAGTTCGTAAAAGTTGGAATATGGGATGACAGATTCTGCTTAACTGTACCGCTATATATGTCTGGCTCTTCATGTATCCTTTCGTACTCTTTCTACTCTAACAAACCACCAATCCACACGAGAAGAAATGAGGCCTGAAATTCTGCTTCTATATATCTTAAACCTCTCATCTGTCTCTTCTCACTCTACCTCCAGTTCATCACACAAATAACAAACAAGCAATCCAATGAAGCAAGAATATTAGTTTCACCTCTTCATCTGCACCACATTCCTTCTCCTTTACCTTACTAAGCAAAAAACAGGGAAGCAGTTCGTTAGAGTAAGAATAAGGCATAAAATTTTACCTCTATATATCTTAAGCTTTCTATATTTTTTCTTCCTTTTCCTCCTATATATTGGCCACTCACTCTCTCCCTCTCTCTCCTTCAGGTGACATGGATGAGAGCCCGCGACCTCCACATCCTGACGGTGGGCTTCATCACCTACACGGCTGACGATAGGTTTCAGGTGAGTCCACTTAACCCTTCAGTACCATGACACGTTTCCATATTCATTCTGCTTACTATTTGGTGATTTTATTCAGCTTCAGAAACTCATGTGGGGGGATTAAAATAGTGAAGACTGGCCATTAATCTACTGACCTACATAGACACTTCCTAATGTAAATAAAATGGTCTAATTGTACACAAAACTCAGGGTAAAACTATGTCCCAGGGGTTAAGGGAATCAAAACACAATTAAACCTCATAACAACATAATGAAAAAAAACATTAGGAATACATGTGCAGGTCTATGTATAAAAAGCATTCCCATATTTCTATCTATCTCCACATAGCATTTTCATCATTTTCTTATTAAAACCTTTACAGAAAATTTCCTTTCTAATAAACTTCGCCTCCTTCTCTGACGAATTCTAACTCACATTCCCAGTTTGAATTACTATGAAGTTTCTCCTTGTCACTGTTTTCTATTTACTTTTTTCCTTTTTTTTTTTCTTTTGTTGCTTTTTTTTCTTATACAACTCTTTTCCTGTTACCTAAGTTTCCAGTTTCCATCTCCTCTCTCTCTCTCTCTCTCTCTCTCTCTCTCTCTCTCTCTCTCTCTCTCTCTCTCTCTCTCACTTACATGGACACACACACACACACACACACACACACACACACACACACACACACACACACACACACACACACACACACCAATGCTGCGAGTGCTCTTCTTTTTTCATAAAAACTTTCTTTCTTTCTTTCCTTTCTTTATTCTTACCGTCGTTTATTTTCTTTCATCCTTTCGTTTTCTTTTCACTTTCAAGTTTTTTCTGACACTTTATCAAAAGCAAGATAAAATGGAACTATAAAATGACACACACACACACACACACACACACACACACACACACACACACACACACACACACACACACAGAGAGAGAGAGAGAGAGAGAGAGAGAGAGAGAGAGAGAGAGAGAGAGAGAGAGAGAGAGAGAGAGAGAGAGAGAGAGAGAGAGAGAGAGAGAGAGAGAGAGAGAGAGAGAGAGAGAGAAGACCACGGCTAATTAATTAATATCAATAAACGCCAACTCTATCAAATTGGATTAAAATACAGAATTTTGATGAAAGGAACGAAATCACCGCCGTCAAATATTGAATCCGTCAACGTCATCTGTGCTCTTAAAAAAGTCGTTCGAAAAAACACTCAAGAGTAAATGGAAAAATCATAATTAGTTCTTTTCTATACTCCGCTAAACATTTATATATATATATTTTCTCTGTGAAAATAATATCATCCTACTCTTCCCCTTATTCCATCTTCTTTCTCGCTTCTCCTTTCTTCTTTTTCTTCTTTTTCGTATAGACTCCATTACAAGATGATGCTGGAGTAGTGGTTAGCGAGATGGAGACTATTCTAGCTCGTCTCGATGTGTACTGTACGTTAAGCCGTAATGCGACCTTGTACTTTCTCCCTTAACTAATTAACTTTGCTTTCAAGAGTCAGTCATTCACCACTCCCATATCGTTAGCTTCCCTTTACTCTTATATTCATTATCGTTTTCAATGTTCTTGTTAACCACTAGTTAATCTAATAACTTGGCTTTCATCAGTTTCTTATTTACCGCCTCTGTTTTGCTAGCTTCCCTCTCCTTTACGTATTAATATGCATATTCTTACTGCACTCGTTAATCTCTCCTATAGCTAACTGATTAACTTGGCTTTTATCAATCTTTAATTTACCGCCTCTGTGTTGCTAGCTTACCTCTGCCTTTACGTATTTCCATGTTTAGCATTCTTACTGCTCTTCTTCACCTCTCCTATAGCTAACTGACTAACTTAGCTCTCTTTACCCTGTCATTCACCGCTCCTGTTGCAGTTGTTACTTCACTCCACCGTCATGTCGATGTTTATCATTCTTTCTGCTCTTCTTAACCTCTATCTTAGCTTTCATAAGTCCTTCATTCTTTTTACCTATTTAGTCAGCTTCCCTGTGTTGTCATGTCTATTTTTGTCATTCTTACTGTTCTTGTCAACCTCTTCTTTATCCAACTGACTGACGAGCTTCTTTCAGTCTGTCCTATGTTGCTATGTTTCATTTTCATCCCTTCTTTGGACTTTCACAGCTCTTTTCTTCCATAGCATATCACTTTCTCTTCATTTTCATCCTTATTTTGTTCCCCTTTGATGATGCAATATTGCACTATCTTCATTTCTTCTGATGATTATATTTTTTTTAACAAAGAAAACGTTACAACTACCATCATTGCTACTATCACTACTACTACTACTACTACTACTACTACTACTACTACTACTACTACTACTACTACTACTACTACTACCACCACCATTTATTATCATAACTACTACTACTGCGACTAGTACTGCTACTGCTACTACTACTAATAATAATAATGATAATAATGATAATAATAATAATAATAATAATAATAATAATAATAATAATAATAATAATAATAATAATAATAATAATAATAATAATAATAATAATAATAATAATAATAATAATAATAATAATAATAATAATAAAAATAATAATAACAATAAAGTCTTTCAATATGTCCTAAGCCTGTATGAGGAAACATATTGTTTAATCCTCAGCATTGTCATCACTGGGAGGATCTCTGTTAGCTTAGCCTCACTTGGGCTCATATAAAATCTGTCACCAATAACTTTTGCACCTCTCTTCTTCCATCCTCGCTCCAGAAACGCATATTTTTCATTATTCATTACATCTATTCACTCTTCAATGAATGCACGGGACTCTCTCTCTCTCTCTCTCTCTCTCTCTCTCTCTCTCTCTCTCTCTCTCTCTCTCTCTCTCTTTTTTTTTTTTTTTTTTTTATTTAAACAAAACTATAATACAAAGGAGCATGTACCCAAAGGCGCACTGTCGTGTGCTACCTATTCTAAGGGTACTACAATCTATTTCTCTACAATATTTACAAGACTTAAAAATAGATAATATACAAGATGGTCAGCATGTAAATGGAGCACTATTCGTTTCACTTCACTAGCACTATTCACGCACTGCACTACACTGAGTGTCACGTCACAAAGAGTGTCAGAGGAGTTGGCAGTGTCTGTCTCCACTTATGTGCCATCAGTTTGACACTGTGTGTTCATCTCCTGGACGTGAGGCACCGCGGCCGTGAACAAGTTCCACATCCTGGAGACGCGTCCTGCGAAGGTGCGTTGATGCTGACACCCGTGGGATCGCGGCACCTCTACGGCGTCACCACCATTGAGCACCGTTCTCGTGCTCCGTGCGGTGACTCTTAGAGGATGACGCAGCCCTGCCAGATGTGGCACTCTTTGCACCTGTGCCTTATGGAACACTACGATCGCCGCCACGTCTCTGCGGTGTTCCAGTGAATCAAGGGGACGCTCAGGCTCTGGGTGAGGTGGTAGTGCAGCATCTACTAGCCGTATGGCGCGGCGTTGGATGCTGTCCAGTCTCCTTCTGTGTGTGGCGGCACAGGACATCCAGGAGAGAGCTGCGTATTCAAGGTGGGGCCGCACCTGTGCCTTGTACAGCAGCAGTCTCCCTTCCTGTCGAGGAAACTGGCGATCCTTCTGAGAGCGGAGATCCTGTGAGAGGCTTTCTTGGCAATGGTTTTGACATGCCTGTCAAACCTCAGCCCTCGATCCACCTCCACTCCAAGTATCTTGACGTCATCTTGAGTGGGAGAGCAGCAGCGCCAAAAGACAACTTTCCTGCCATTGCTGCCATGGCGGCTGGGGACCGAGAGACAACCATTGCTTGTGTCTTCTCCGGCGCGAATGTCACTTGCCAGCGAGCACCCCACTCCTTTATCACTCGTAGCTGCTGATTGATGGCCTCAGCAGCCCGCCCACTGTCCTGGCGTGGATAGGTATAGGAGAGGGTGCAGTCATCAGCATAGGCCATGACTCCTGGCAGTAGCTGGAGAAGATCATCCACGTAGATATTCCACAGGAGTGGGCCAAGAATTGAACCCTGTGGCACTGATGCCTCCACAGGCAGGGACTCAGATGTTTGCCCGTTGACAACCACCTTGAGGCTTCTGTCCTGCAGGTAATTTCCCAAGAGTCGTAGCAAGCCACCCTGGATGCCTTTAGCACGAAGCTTTTCTAGTAATCCGTTGTGCCATACTTTATCAAAAGCTCCTGCTATGTCCAAAGCAACCACTATAGTGTCCTTGCCGTCGTCGAGGGCGTCCTGCCAATGCCTGGTGAGAAGCATCATTAGGTCGGAGGTTGACCTTCCAGGTCTGAACCCAAACTGTTGGTCTGAGAGGAGGGCATTGTCCTTGAGATGGCTACACACCACCTCTGCCACGACCCTCTCAAACACTTTACCCACCACTGACAACAGGGATATGGGTCTGTAGTTTTTTGGGTCCGTCCTGGAGCTTTTTTTGTGTACGGGAACTACTCGAGCCTCCTTCCACACTGAAGGCCAGACGTTTTCCCGTACACAAGTTGTGAAGACTTGGGTGAGAGGGGCAGCCAGTTCCTGGGAGCATCGCTTCAGCAGGTGCGGGCTGATGTCATCAGGGCCGGTGGCTTTCTGTGTGTCCAGCCCCCGCAATAATCGCTTCACCTGCTGATGCGTCACCTCCACCATGGTGACAGTCTTCTCACATTGCTGGACCAGCTGAGGCGGTGGCTGCTGTGAATTCCCGATCTTCATTTTCTTTCTTTCTCTCTCTCTCTCTCTCTCTCTCTCTCTCTCTCTCTCTCTCTCTCTCTCTCTCTCTCTCTCTCTCTCTCTCTCTCTCTCTCTCTCTCTCTCTCTCTCTCTCTCTCTCTCTCTCTCTCTCTCTCTCTCTCTCTCTCTCTCTCTCTCTCTCTCTCTCTCTCTCTCTCTCTCTCTCTCTCTCTCTCTCTCTCTCTCTCTCTCTCTCTCTCTCTCTCTCTCTCTCTCTCTCTCTCTCTCTCTCTCTCTCTCTCTCTCTCTCTCTCTCTCTCTCTCTCTCTCTCTCTCTCTCTCTCTCTCTCTCTCTCTCTCTCTCTCTCTCTCTCTCTCTCTCTCTCTCTCTCTCTCTCTCTCTCTCTCTAGCTACACCTCCCCATGCACGGACGCTACATGATTCATTACGAGAAATAAAATGAATACGTGATGCATTGTTACTTTTAGCTGAGGATTTTCATTCTGCACTTCGGAATAATAGTGATGTGACTGAAATAGCAGATGGCAGATGAATATTTGATACAGGATTCTGAGCGTTACTACAATACGACTCCAAGGTAAAGATTTGCAAGTCTTTTGTTTCGTACAGTATATAATTCAGTATGTTTTTTTTTTCTCTCTCTCTCTCGTTCTCTCTCTCCTTTAAGACACTGCGGGACTTTGTATTATGTGATATGTGAAATTATACTACGAAAAGAAAGCAAAGCGAGACTCGGTTCTTTTCTTCCTCTTTTCCGTAATGCAGCATCACAGCGGCCTTCGGTACAAAGCAATACATTCGAAACCACCATTTTTATCTTTGCTAACGCGCTACAAACCAAAATACAAGATTTTTTTTTACGGTTAACTCGTTGCACACCAAAATATTATAAAACACTTTCCTCTCTACACAAACACAGCATCGGTAATAAAAGCTGTATAAAACTCTGAGACATGCATTCATTTCCTGGTCTACAAATATACTAACCACTTGAAAGTAAGAAGCTTAAAGAAAACACACACATTTTCATCTGTACTACAAAAACAAGTCTTGGAACGAAAATACAAACAGAAAATCACAACACTTAAGGAAGCAAAGCAGATCATAATTTCACACTAAGGAAATAAATGAGAGACGATAAATGCGAATAGCTGAACTTGAGAAAAAAAAAATAGATCAACAAAGGCTTCATAAATCATAAACAATACCAGAGATACATAAATAAATTCAGTATGAGGTGATTTCAATATGAATGAAACGCTCGCTGTCAGGACGTGTAAACTGAGGAGAGAGAGAGAGAGAGAGAGAGAGAGAGAGAGAGAGAGAGAGAGAGAGAGAGAGAGAGAGAGAGAGAGAGAGAGAGAGAGAGAGAGAGAGAGAGAGAGAGAGAGAGAGAGAGAGAGAGAGAGAGAGAGAGAGAGAGAGAGAGAGAGAGAGAGAGAGAGAGAGAGAGAGAGAGAGAGAGAGAGAGAGAGAGAGAGAGAGAGAGAGAGAGAGAGAGAGAGAGAGAGAGAGAGAGAGAGAGAGAGAGAGAGAGAGAGAGAGAGAGAGAGAGAGAGAGAGAGAGAGAGAGAGAGAGAGAGAGAGAGAGAGAGAGAGAGAGAGAGAGAGAGAGAGAGAGAGAGAGAGAGAGAGAGAGAGAGAGAGAGAGAGAGAGAGAGAGAGAGAGAGAGAGAGAGAGAGAGAGAGAGAGAGAGAGAGAGAGAGAGAGAGAGAGAGAGAGAGAGAGAGAGAGAGAGAGAGAGAGAGAGAGAGAGAGAGAGAGAGAGAGAGAGAGAGAGAGAGAGAGAGAGAGAGAGAGAGAGAGAGAGAGAGAGAGAGAGAGAGAGAGAGAGAGAGAGAGAGAGAGAGATAAAATACGAGTTCTTAAACAATAATCCTCCATTTTAACAGAGGAAAAAACCGAATAAAATAAAAACCCCAAGCTTGTTTAACTCTTTGCCTGCCACGGTTTCTCAAGATTTACGGAAGGCATCAAGTTACTGAATAATCTTCAAAGGTACACTGCATATAAAAGAAGTGATGGTGCAATTCATATGTTTTAATGCCTGTAGTTCAATTTCTGTACAAGAATAAAATAAGCGTTATCAGTAGCGTTCAGGGGTTTAAACTACGCAAAAGGTATCAATCTTATATATCAAATAACTCAAAAAATTGTCTACCTTACTTGGAAAACAAAGTAGGCAAATAAGGTAAGTAAATTACACACAAGACTGAGAAGAGTTTAAGCAATCGACAAAACTTTCTGAAACGATTATATACATTCCCTTCCAAGAGTTTTATTTTTTAGTCGATCAAATACTTACTTAAACACATTAGAAATCTGAAAAAATAATGCAGATAGATATTGATTTCCGTAAATTACACTGAAATTATAAGAAACAAACCGAGAGGAGACTTGAAAATAGACCAAAATTTCTTAAACAACCACAGTCCACAATTTTAAGCCTTCAAAACACTTACCCAATGAATACTATGTAAGCAAATACAAATACTCTTAGATCACATCAAAAGGACAGAATGGTGACAAAAAAAAGAAGACAAAAGGATCAAGAAAGAATTAATACTGTATAAGCAAATAGTGAATTCAATTAGTTACTCCCAAATCAGCAAAAGAAGACCGAAAGGAGAGAAAATAAATTATAAACAAGTACTCTTTCTTTATTCAAATCGATCAATGGTCTGCAAAAAATATTGATTCCATTAAACCTACTCCCAAATCAATAAAATCAGAAAGACAGGAAATTTTAAAACAGGGAAAAACATTAGTAATAAAAAGTCTCCACTAACTTCCAGCGATCAAACCTCGACTACAAAATAACATAAATAGATAATCATATCCAGTCGGCTTATCAGTCTCGAGGTCAGAGTAAATAAACATAATAAAGAGACTCTTAAACACGTACTCTTCGCAAGTTTCATTCCATCAATCGCCCACTAAGAAAATAATGGAAGCAAACAGCAATCGCATTAAATTACTCTCAAATCACGCAGAGCAGAACGGTAAAAATTAAAAAAAAAAAAAAAAAAGTCCTTCAACCACTATTCCCCACACGTTCCATCGCATCAATCGCCCACTAAACGAATCACATCACTCAGAAAACAAGGCTCGCAAAAATGTAATGGTTCCGGTAAATCACCCACAATTTACTATAAACAAACACGGAAGGGATAATGCACCGATAATGAAGTGTAATTTCGCATCGAACTACTACAATCACTACCACTACTGCTACTGCTACTACTACTACTACTACTACTACTACTACTACTACTACTCAAACTTTTGCCGCTACTACTTCCTGTATTGAAATTCACCAACGTATTTACTCCATGCCCCCTCCGACCCCTTCCCAGGCTTAAAGCGGTCTAGGTGGGCGGGATACCAAGCTTCGTACGGGGAGTTAAAATTGTCGAACGAACGGCCAGATATATAACGTCCGCCGCTGATGCCACAGGAAGAGAGAGAGAGAGAGAGAGAGAGAGAGAGAGAGAGAGAGAGAGAGAGAGAGAGAGAGAGAGAGAGAGAGAGAGAGAGAGAGAGAGAGAGAGAGAGAGAGAGAGAGAGAGTAAGGAATAGTTTAGCCCAAGAATGTTTAGTGTTTTTTATCATTATTATTATTATTATTATTATTATTATTATTATTATTATTATTATTATTATTATTATCATTTCTTTCTTTTCTATTATCACCATTATCATTCTTTCTCTCTCTCTCTCTCTCTCTCTCTCTCTCTCTCTCTCTCTCTCTCTCTCTCTCACTCTCTCTTTATGGTCAATTATTATGACTACTACATACTACTATTTCTTTTTTTGTTTTCATTCAAGAGGTTAGTACTAGCGAAGGGCAACAAAAACGTTTAAAAAAAAAGGCCAACTCTCCGGTCAGTTTCCTAACAAGGTCAAGAGAAATGACCAAAAAATAAATGTCTTGAAATCTCCCTCTTAAATGACTTCAGGACATAGGTAAGTAAAATACAGAAACACTACAATTACTGCTACTTCTAGTACTCCCATCATCACTATCATCAATAACAATATTAATGGTAATAGTAATAACAATAATAATAATGATAATAATGATAATAATGATAATAATAATAATAGTAGTAGTAGTAGTAGTAGTAGTAGTAGTAGTAGTAGTAGTAGTAGTAGTAGTAGTAGTAGTAGTAGTAGTAGTAGTAGTAGTAGTAGTAGTGATAAAAATAGTAAAGACAATAATAGTACTGACAAAAATAGAAACAACAAAAACAAAACAAAATAAAAACAACAACAAAAAAAAACAACAACAACAACAACAACAACAACAACAACAACAACAACAACAACAACAACAACAACAACAACAACAACAACAACAACACACCATGTAAATAAAACTCGCACTACTGAACTCATCAAACCTTAACTAACTCCCTTGCGATGTCCAGGAGTGAAAAGTTATTGATATTTTTTAGGAAGGAATACATTACACTCCCCTCTCTCTCTCTCTCTCTCTCTCTCTCTCTCTCTCTCTCTCTCTCTCTCTCTCTCTCTCTCTCTCTCTCTCTCTCTTTGGCGGGCGGCAGAATTTCCATTAGGCCTAGTAAGACAAAAGGCGGAAGGGAAAAGAAAGACAAAATAAGAAGATAAAAAATGAGAAAGAAAAATTCGTAGTGATGTGAGGTTCCTGTTGTTGTTCGAGGAGGAGGAGGAGGAGGAGGAGGAGGAGGAGGAGGAGGAGGAGGAGGAGGAGGAGGAGGAGGAGGAGGAGGAAGAAGGTGAGGAAGAAGTAGAAGAAGAGGTAGAGGAAGAGAAAGAGAAAGAAAGGGAAGACGAAGAGGAAAAAAAACATCACATACCGTATGTAATGTAAGATTTAACTTTCACATTTAACTTCTCTTGCTGACTCTCATCACTCAATCACTGACTGACTGACCGACGAACTGGTGGACTAACTGACAGACTGCCTAACTAAAATAAGTATAAGTATTCAAGCAGCTCTCAGAAATTAATGATAACCTAGCTTGAATAACACACCAAGGCCACCAAGAAAGCCTTTAGTATAGTAAATCAAGATATGAAAGTCTCGGGAACTTACGCGCCACAGTTCACTACTTGTAGACTTTTACACTGGACTGCCGCTCTCAAACCTCCAAGTCATCACATAAGGGGACGTCTCTGTCGCTATTCTATGATGCGTTCATCTTTCTCCTCCTTCAGTTGACAATGAGATGAAGTATTGATAATGTAAATGGTGTTCAATCATGCAAAATAGGGTTTAAAAAGTCTGCTGCATTCGAATGATTTTTCCTACTCCTCCGCCTCTCCTACACATATTTTTTTTTTTTCTTTTCTGCTATTGCTTTTCCTCCTTGTCATCCTACACAACAACAATTGCAGGAAGAAGAACAACAACAACAACAACAAAACAACTAAAACAACAAAACAACAAAAACAACAATAATAATAATAATAATAATAATAATAATAATAATAATAATAATAATAACAATAACAATAATAATAATAATAATAATAATAATAATAATAATAATAATAATAATAATAATAATAATAATAATAATAATAATAATAATAATAATAATAATAATAATAATAATAATGATAATAATAACAACAACAAGAAATATCCGAACAACAACAGCAGCATCCATAACAACAACAACAACAACAACAACAGAAGGAGGAGGACGACGAGGAGGAGGAGGACGACGAGGAGGAGAAGGAGGAGGAAGAGGAGCAGGTGTTTCAAGAGGAGGCTGTATGGTCATTATAAGGCGATGAATGAATAATGATGAGACAGGACGGAAAGGGAAGGTGGGCTATGATGAACGTTAAAATTTAGACTTTGCTATGACATTAATGATGGACGAGGAGGAGGAGGAGGAGGAGGAGGAGGAGGAGGAGGAGGAGGAGGAGGAGGAGGAGGAGGAGGAGGAGGAGGAGGAGGAGGAGGAAAAAACAAAGGACAGTGGGCGATCTAAAATGAAAATAATGTGTTGGTCCTTAAGAGTTTGTGAGACGAGTAAGTAAGTGTCTTAATGGAAGATAAAGGAAGGAAACGTACAGAAATAGGAGGAGAAGAAAGAAGAAAAGGAATGAATAGAAGATGAGGATGACAGAAAGAAAGCCAGACACCCCAGACAGATAGACAGGTAGACAGACAGAGCCAGACAAGCAGACAGGAAAGAGAAAAGAGATATAGCTTATACCTGGAAAAGAAGAAGGAAAACACACAAGAGAGAAAAGTGCAAGGGAAAGAAAATAAAAACCAAGAAATACAAAAAGAACAAGAGAAATAAAAGGCTTAAAAGGAAAAAAATAGGGAAATAAAAGACTAAATGTGTGTGTGTGTGTGTGTGTGTGTGTGTGTGTGTGTGTGTGTGTGTGTGTGTGTGTGTGTGTGTGTGTGTGTGTGTGTGTGTGTGTGTGTGTGTGTGTGTGCCAGACAAACAGTAAACTCTCGATAAATCAAACTGGTGTGAGATAAATGAGACAAATAAATAAATAAACACTGGAGTCCACTAAATATATGAATAAATAAACATTTGTATCCTTAGCAAGTGTTAAGACATTTCATAAAACCAAACATGAAAGAGAAGGAGTAATGAATCAAACAAACATTGAAAATAAAATAAAAAAGTCTGATTTCAGAAAACACAACAAAGACTGGAAACGACTTAGAAACCAACGTACATATTACTTACCCTCTCGCAATCAAAGCAAACCACACCACTAGTAACCCATAAAAGAAATTAATCACACGTAGAGAAAAAGGAGGGTAAAACACGGGAAAAAAAATGTAATCCTGAATAAGATCGAAAAATTAATAAGAATAATGAGGAAATTTCGGAGATGACGAAAAACGAAACACGGGAACAAAATACTATATGTTGACGAAGGAAGAGAAATAAACCCTGTAGCAGGTATCTGTTACCAATTCAAGGGTGAACCTTTAAATTTATCAACAGTTCAACACGCTCTCTTCTCTCTCTCTCTCTCTCTCTCTCTCTCTCTCTCTCTCTCTCTCTCTCTCTCTCTCTCTCTCTCTCTCTCTCTCTCTCTCTCTCTCTCTCTCTCTCTCTGTAAGTTGATGTCACTACTAATTGGGTAGCTAGGTGTGTGTGTGTGTGTGTGTGTGTGTGTGTGTGTGTGTGTGTGTGTGTGTGTGTGTGTGTGTGTGTGTAGTGACCCAATTTCATGACATTTACAGTCTTTCCTTTCGTGATGTGGTCCTCTTCCTCTTCCTCCTCCTCCTCTTCATCTTCCTCCTCCTCCTCCTCCTCCTCCTCCTCCTCCTCCTCCTCCTCCTCCTCCTCCTCCTCCTCCTCCTCCTCCTCCTCCTTCCATCCTTTCTTACCTCCATCCATTCATATTCAGGCTATGTAAATCCACCATCCTTTCCTCTATCTCTCCCTCGTCCTTCCTTACCTCAATATTTTTTTTCTCTCCAGTTTTTCTCATATAATATAATACAAGTTTCCTTCCCCTCTCCTGTAAATAATTCATTCTCTCTCTCTCTCTCTCTCTCTCTCTCTCTCTCTCTCTCTCTCTCTCTCTCTCTCTCTCTCTCTCTCTCTCTCTCTCTCTCTCTCTCTACATCCCTCACTTGCTCCATTATTCTGCCAAATTTTTCTCTCCTCCTCCTTCTTCTTCTTCTTCTTCTCCTCCTCCTCCTCCTCCTCCTCCTCCTCCTCCTCCTCCTCCTCCTCCTCCTCCTCCTCCTCCTCCTCCTCCTCCTCCTCCTCCTCCTCCTCCTCCTCTCCTCCTCCTCCTTCCCCTCGGCCTCCTCTCCCGCCCCTTCCACCTCCTCTTCCTAACAGTACCATATGTATTAATAGATCTAACCGCTAAGACACTTTCTCTCTCTCTCTCTCTCTCTCTCTCTCTCTCTCTCTCTCTCTCTCTCTCTCTCTCTCTCTCTCTCTCTACTACTACTCCTACTACTATTACTACTACTACTACTACTTTTACAACTACCACTACTACAATCACCACCACCACCACCACTACTACCGAAAATGCTACATCTACAACGACAATAAATAATAACACCTACCACGTATCATCATTATCATTATCACCACCACCACCACCACCACTGCTACCTCACGCACGCTTCCGTCTCCTCGTCCCCAGGTACTCCACAGCCCCCACACTGACGACTGGACGTTGCAGGTACGATCCAGCCAGCCACGGGACGCAGGAACTTACACGTGTCAGGTGAACTCAGACCCAAAGATTGTGAGAAACGTTTACCTGAGTGTCACAGGTGAGTTCCGAGCGGGAAGGGATGGGGAGAGGCAGGGAGGGAAAGGAAGGAGGAGGAATAAGTAGCGAGGAAGAAAGTAAGAAGGGATGGAGGAGAAGGTTTAGGAAAGGGAGGGAGGAGGAGGAGGAGAGTGTGTGTGTGTGTGTGTGTGTGTGTGTGTGTGTGTGTGTGTGTGTGTGTGT
Organism: Portunus trituberculatus; assembly: GCF_017591435.1. Classification (NCBI taxonomy): domain Eukaryota; kingdom Metazoa; phylum Arthropoda; class Malacostraca; order Decapoda; family Portunidae; genus Portunus; species Portunus trituberculatus. The sequence continues at coordinate 23,773,839 of NC_059297.1, forward strand.
GTGTGTGTGTGTGTGTGTGTGTGTGTGTGTGTGTGTGTGTGTGTGTGTGTGTGTGTGTGTGTGTTACCATAAAGTTTGTAGAAAATAGCCACCAGTTTCACCATCACGATTGAAAAATAAATAAAAATAAAAAATAAATATATAAAAAAAAAAAAAATTCTGAACGAGAACAAATTGATAAAAAAAAAAAGAAGGAAATTGTGTTCATATAAATCAATCAATGAAAATTACATATCAACGCCATAAAAAATAAACAATGGAAAAATAAAACACATCATGAATCAAAAATGGGAACAAAAATGAAAAAAAAAAAATAACAGGACTAAAAAACAAAACAGGAAGAAAAAAGGAAATTATATTCAGACGCATACAATAATAAAGGTAAGACAACAAAACCATAAAATAAAACAGAGAAAAAAATGACACCAACATTTCATAATATAATACAACAGAAAATACAACGAAAGTATATTACTGTGTTTGTCCTCGTGTGAGTGTGTGTGTGTGTGTGTGTGTGTGTGTGTGTGTGTGTGTGTGTGTGTGTGTGTGTGTGTGTGTGTGTGTGTGTGTGTGTGTGTGTGTGTGTGTCCATTAAGTGTCGTTCGTTCATCAGACAATGGAGCGATAATTATGGGAAAAAATAAATAAAATCAGCGTTACGTATGAGAACACTGAAAATATGTGGGAACGAGAGAGAGAGAGAGAGAGAGAGAGAGAGAGAGAGAGAGAGAGAGAGAGAGAGAGACTTGTTACTCTGATATGAAAGCTCGGGACTCAGGCCTCACAACACACGGACAGAAGCAGCGCCACCAATGCACCACCACGCGTGACACACAAACTCACAAAAAATAAAGATATAGTGTAGTAATACAGTCAATACAATCAACCATCCTACAGCGTTAACTTCCTCTATGTTATGAGCTTCCTGTCATACATAAGCCCAGTAATCTGTTGCTTCCTTTGCTTACAGATCAGTCGTCAGGTTTTTCAAGGATACCGTTAGCACTGCAGAGGGCGTGACACTGAGGGAGATACGTGAATGAGCAGCGCTGAACACACACAAACACACGCGAACTATAGTATTCATTGTTCAGTCTTACCATCAATTACGAGTTGAGAAGAAAGGGAGTGAATTAATGCATAGGGATGAGCAGTGGTCTTAAAAACTGTATTATATTATACAGGTACTGCATGTTGGATTAGTGCAGGTTATTTTATATGATTATGTCTTGCAGTGTTTTGTCTTTTTCTTATGTAGGATGGGCACTTGCCAGGAACAAACACAACGAAAAAATTCCCATGAAGTACCGGTCCTCATATAAAATCAAAAGCGTCAGTTTCTATAATATACTTATTGATTACATATAATTATATACATAAGGAAAGATGCAGAAATACAGTGGTGAATATGTCAGATTAATCCTTTGACTATCATGGCCTCTCATACTAAATAATGTTTTGTTCAAGTTTAAAGTATAATTTCTACAAATCCCTGACATCAATGGAGTTCCGGAAGAGTTTAAACTGTTAGTGTCTACGGTGTTATTGATATCATGTAAAATCGTCATGTTTTATTCAAATCTTATCAGATATATAAGGTTATAATGAGGATCAAGTTTATTGTATAGTTTCAAAAGCGATCAGTAACAACATAAGAATAACTGAGCGTTTTAAAAATGTTGGTGTCTATGACTTTATTTTTACTTCAGATCTTCACAAATTAAATCAAATGTAATTTAAGTTGAGAGTATGACTTTGAAAAAGATAACAACTGTAGCATAAGAGTTACTGAGCATTTTAAAGATTCCATTGTTTTAAGTGTCTACGATCTTATTAACGTAAAATAAAATATAAAACCGTCAAGGATAACTACACTCTTTTTAAACTAAATGAAATGTTAAAGTCTGAAGTACAGGAATTTTCAAGCATTACTGACATTTCAATTATCAAGAAATTTAAGATATTCGATGCCTAGTTCCATTTCTATTAAGTAAAATCGCCAAGCTTAACTACGTACTATCAAACAAGTATCACGTTATCATTCGCTGTCAGAATATTGATAAGCGGGGGACCAGGACTTTATCATGCACTGGTATGCCTCCACGCTACGCTGCTCGGCCCTCTCATGGAATGGTCTCGGATGGAAGCGAGTGGTACATGTCGGTTATCTGATTACGGAGCTGTGAATTCTTGTAGGTGTTGTGAGGTTAAATGAACACAGCTTACAACTAAAGACTTTACATTTTCACTGCTAGACAATGTATTCTTCATAATCACTCACAACTTTTCTGGAAGGTTATTTGTTGTGTTATAGTTTCTTCTTCTCTATCACAAAATTAACTTCCTACTCTGTCTTTCCTTTTCGTTAATCGAGTGCAAGCAAACAATTCCAGTCTTCTGAATATTAGCAAAGACGAACATAGAAGAGGGGCTAGAATGCTACTGGAGGTTAAGAACATCAAACCAAACATCAAAACACATTAATAGTGATTGAAAAATGTGTACAAGTGGGAGAAAAAAAATGATAACTAGAGAATTGAATAAATAATGCTACCAATATTATGTCACATCCAATCTCAATACTTCAATACGTACTTTTCCCATGCGCTCGCTGAATGTTGCATGATATCACATTCAGTCGGATTAATTCACTTTCATACGAGATGCGGTGTGTCATAATCAATATGTGCTGAATCAATAACACTTCAAATCAGAGGCTACATGAAATAATAAATAGGATACAAACACTCTCAATAAATGACAAGATACACCTATTTCCAGTTCATGCAAGAAAAGTATTGCATAATAAAAATCAATTCGATGACTCAATTTTGACCCTCCCCCTCCAATTCAGTGTTAATCTCGGCACTTTTTCCGCTTAACATATCAGAACATATCAGCAATGGAAAGGAGTGTGATGGTGGAGTGGAGAGCTGTGGTGGTCGCCAGTTGAGCCTTCGGATGATACTGGAATGGTTGTTGAAGTGAGCTTGAAAAATTTTGTCATTGCTGTTCGGCAGAATTTTACTTTTGAACTTACATTTCCTTTGCAAAAAATTGGGATAGTTCTTAACCCCTTCAGTACCATGACGCGTTTCCATATACATTTTGCTTGTTATATTGTGATTTTACACAACTTCAGAAACTTATATGGAGGATTAAAATAGTGAAGACTTAGGCAATTAATCTTCTGACCTCTATAGACCCTTACTGATGTCAATGAAATGGTCTAATCGTAAACAAATCTCAAAGTAAAAATGTCTCCCAGTACTGAAGGGGCTAATGCCTCGAGTGAAGTGTTGCCTCGGCTCAAAGCTGAGGTTCATATCTACCACCGCCTGTAATAAATTCTTAATTAACTTACATTACCTCATTAACGTGAGAATACCTAACACAATGAATGACATAATGATAGTTCGCGTATAACAAGACCTATGTGTATTCAACTGGACACAATACGAGCTTAGGAAACTACACAGTGTTACGTAGAAAATTCAGCTGGAATTTTTCCTCTGCCACTCTCCGCACACACTAAAAAGAACGGACCAACGGCGGAAGATGAGAGCCTGGCGAGTATTCAATGAGCATTATTGGTTGAAACTCCGCTGACATCATGGCCAATATCATTATTAAATCAAATGACGATTATTACAATTAGACTTTTCTTTTTTACCTACTATTTTTTTTTTTTTTTTTTTTTACTTCACCGATCACAAAATTAAGCCTGGATATTTAGATACCTTCAAATATAAATGTACAGACTCACTGGCACAGGCAATGATATATCGAAAACGAAAAGCAACTTAAATCAGTTTCGTGGAAAAGGTAACTAACGTCATACGGCAACTGTAAGTAGCTGGTTAGGGAAAATTCATATCACATTCTTCCCAAACATTAGCAAAGGAAAACCAGAGTGCACGTCCTGAAAGCCATCCCATAACACTCCTCCATACCCTTTGGAATACGTAACAATGAAGATGGTATAGTAAACTAACTAGATATATTACAGTACACATATGTGGTAGATAAATCGTTACAGAGACAAAGAATATGAATAAATCCATGGTGCATTACATATCTATGAATGAAGCTGTCTTCCTGCATTATGTGGCTATATATTCAAATTAATTGACTGGGAATTTATGAGTTTATTCGTTTAAACTAATTTAAATTGTGACTTTCCTCTCGTTAATAGTTGTTATAATTAGGTGATTTAAAGCATCTGGCTGATTGCGATACACATCCGCCAGTACAGTCCCAGCCAGCACTTCATTAACTTGCTACACTCACCTCCGCTGCGTTGCGCGTTTTCTTTTGACCTTGATTCCTCTGATCTACTGCGACTGGCAATGGTAAGGACTCTCGGAGTATCAGAGAACTCAAGAAAGAGAGGATGCAATACACGGTGGCCGTGAGACTTGGTGAGCACGGCGGGGAATCGATTTCTGACAAAGACCGATCATGGAAAGATGTTCATGGTGCTGGCACAGCGCGGGAGCAGGTGAACTGGTTATCCCGAGACTGCTTTCCTGCTGAGAGACAGTGATGTTTGAATAACGACTGAACTTGAATATCTATGAGTCAAAACCTCTGACAGAAAGAATTAGAGAGAAGAAATACAATGGAAATTCTAAATCTTGAAGAATATTCACGTTTTTATTCTGGTTTCTTTCACTGACAGTGAATCACAGAACAAAATTAATACCGATAGTCAAGAGTTCACAGCACTGCTACATCACCCACGACATGTACAATTACTATTGGAGCTGTACAGGCACGTTATGAAATAGGAAGACTCAAGAACAGGCATGACAACGTGTGCTTTTCAACTTCACATATCAAAATGCATTGCAATTTTCACAATATTTTCATATCAGCGTGTAAATCACATTAGTATTTGTAATATTCTCAACCTGAAGCAGTGTGTTGTTCCAGGTCATAGTGGTGCTGCTCCATAGTCTGGCTGTAACTGTTTTACATTTCTTGCTTTTGCCATTCATAATATTAACGTATCTGTGCTCATGGCTATTAATCACACCAGTGTGTGTGTGTGTGTGTGTGTGTGTGTGTGTGTGTGTGTGTGTGTGTGTGTGTGTGTGTGTGTGTGTGTGTGTGTGTGTGTGTGTGTGTGTGTGTTTGCAGTTCGCAAAACAACATATTTTTTAACAAATTCGCCCAAAAACATGTATAAACACACACACACACACACACACACACACACACACACACACACACACACACACACACACACACACACACAAAGGTCTATCGTTAAATTTGAAGATACAAGAGTAGAAAAGCCAATGAAACAAAGGAGAGAAACAGGAAGGAAAGAAACATACGTAAAGTCAGAGAGAGCTTAAAAGAAAATCCTTCGGCCACATTTTCTGACATACTCCTCCTCCTCCTCCTCCTCCTGCTCCTGCTCCTCCTCCTCCTCCTCCTCCTCCTCCTCCTCCTCCTCCTCCTCCTCCTCCTCCTTCTGCTCCCTAGGCATGTTCGTCCTCCTGAGAATGCAAAGTGTTCCGGAAAGGAGGAAGAGGAGGAGGAGGAGGAGGAGGAGGAGGAGGAGGAGGAGGAGGAGGAGGAGGAGGAGGAGGAGGAGGAGGAGGAGGAGGAGGAGGAGGAGGAGGAGGAGGAGGAGAAGGAGAAGGAGGAGAAGGAGAAGGAGGAGGAGGAGGAGGAGGAGGAGGAGAAAAGAAAAGAAAAGAAAAGAAAAGAAAAGAAAAGAGAAGAAGAAGAAGAAGAAGAAGAAGAAGAAAACTCTAATATAATGCTAAATGAACAATAGGAGATGAAGAAGAAAGAAAAGAAGGAGGAGGAGGAGGAGGAGGAGGAGGAGGAGGAGGAGGAGGAGGAGAAGGAGAAGGAGAAGAAGAAGAAGAAGAAGAAGAAGGAGAAGAAGAAGAAGAAGAAGAAGAAGAAGAAGAAGAAGAAATGGAAAAATCTAAAATACTACTAAATGAAAAAAATTGGAGATGGATAAGAAAGAAAAAGAGGAGGAGGAGGAGGAGGAGGAGGAGGAGGAGAAGGAGGAGGAGGAGGAGGAGGAGGAGGAGGAGGAGGAGGAGGACAACGACGCCGACGACGAATGAGAATAACTGGATTGTTGTCTGTCTTTTGGAAGAAAGATTTTAGTTGAAATTTGGAAGCGAAAGAATTTTGAATTGTTTTGAATATAAGAGAGAGAGAGAGAGAGAGAGAGAGAGAGAGAGAGAGAGAGAGAGAGAGAGAGAGAGAGAGAGAGAGAGAGAGAGAGAGAGAGAGAGAGAGAGAGAGAGAGAGAGAGAGAGAGAGAGAGAGAGAGAGAGAGAGAGAGAGAGAGAGAGAGAGAGAGAAATATACATACAGACAGACAGACAGACCGATAGAATATGAGTCATTTTCCTTCATTGGGTTGGTTTCACAATAAAGAAAATAAAGAAAATGACGAGATAAGCAAAAAAGTGGAGGGAGAAAATAAAGCCTTGGAAAAGTCATAAAGAACCAAAAGAAGAAAAAGAGAGAGAGAGAGAAAAAAGAGGAAAAAAATGGACAAGAAAAAAAAAAGGAATAGAATACCAAATGAAACCCAAAGATCTGAAGAGACGAAAAGATTTTTTTTCCTTTATGTCTCTTCCTTGTTGTTGTTGTTGTTGTTGTTGTTGTTGTTGTTGTTGTTGTTGTTGATGTTGTTTGTGTTCCTTTTCGTTGCTGTTGTTGTTGTTGTTGTAATGTATGTACTGAATAATAAAAGTAATAATAATAATGATAATAATAATAATAATAATAATAATAATAATAATAATAATAATAATAATAATAATAATAATAATAATAATAATGATAATAATAAAAATAAGAAGAAGAAAAGAAGAAGAAGAAGAAGAAGAAGAAGAAGAAGAAGAGGAAGAAAAGAAGAAAAGAAGAAAGTGAAGAAGATGAACAACAACAACAACAACAACAACAACAACAAAAGAGAAGAAGAAGAAGAAGAAAAACAAGAAGAAGAAGAAGAAGAAGAAGAAGAAGAAAACAGTAAAATGAAAAATAAGAGATGAGCAAGACAGAAGAGAAGGAGGAGAAGGAGGAGAAGGAAAAGGAGGAGAAGGAGAATGAGAAGGAGAAGGAGAAGGAGAAGGAGAAGGAGAAGGAAAAGGAAAAGGAAAAGAAAAAGTAAAAGGAGAAGGAAAATGAGAAGCAAAAGAAGGATAAGACAGAGAAGGAGGAGGAGGAGAGAAGTAGGAGAAGGAAAAGGAGAACGTTTTGCAATAATGATACAGCTTGCCTATGAAAGTTAACATCATTAGAAAGAGCAGCGAGGATGATAGAATGACTCATATAAAGGAAACTTGGACACACCTGGTGAAAAAGGTGGTGAAAATCTGGTAAATTTGGTATTCCATTGTGGCACGCCACAGGGGAGCCGGCGAAGCAGCGAGGCGTCGAAGCTGCAGCTCAGGGGCGCCTCTTGGCCTTGGGAGGGCTTGAGTAGTTACTACTTAAGGAGGCGGGAGGGCAAAAGGGAAGAAGCAGAACGCACCTACTGTGAAAGTCTTGCCTAAAATGTTGTTGTTTTGGGATAAAATGAAAAATAAATATAAAAAAAACATTAGATATAATACTGTTGTTATTTTCAATTATGAAAGATTGATGGAGTATGGGAAGTAACAGTAAGAGGAAGCAGGGGCCACTACTCTTACCAGAATTTTTTAGTCATGAAACAAAAACAAAATTATAACAATCTTAATACCCCCAGTAAAAAAATATTCGACAAAGTAAATAAACATGAAGACTGAAGCGCAAAACTCAATGGTGAGGAAAGAAAGTAGCAGAAATATAAGAACGGGATCATTCATTTACTAACGTACAAAGCCAACTTCCTAAGAAAATATGAAACAACCGAGTGGAGATGAGACTCGTACATCATCAGTATTCCATATCAAATGTCACCCATCCATTATAATGACTCGCAGACCACCACCCAGCGACAGTCAAAATTCAAAGTACGGTAGAAATAAACACACACACACACACACACACACACACACACACACACACACACACACACACACGAAAAGAATCAAATAACAGGTTACTTCCCCTTTCCTAGGCTACACAAACATCTAAGAGACTATCGTACAAAAACAGGAGCGTCTGGAAATTTATCAATGACTATTGGGAAAAATTTGTCCAGCTGTTAAAAAAGGAAAAGAAATGAATAAGAATACGACCGTAGACATAATTATTCCATGCCACGCTGACTTCATCGCACAGGGAGACAAATTAACTACCTGCTTTATCTTCAGAGGTCAATAACACAACATTAACTAAAAAAAAAATACCTAATAATGAAAATAAAGTCCCAGATTATCAGTCATTGAAAGAGAAGCTTCCTTTATTCCTTTTTTTTTCAATTTCTACCATACAGGTATATATAAAACGAGCTACTATATTTTCAGACGTCAACAACACCAGTAGGTAATATTGACAAAAAAAGAATGCGTTTCAGATTCTCACCTATTGAAAGAGTTTTTATTTCTAATTCTTTTCTTTTTTTTTTTATTGCTACTATCAGATTACTGATTTCCCTTTTCTTTTTCCCGTTTTCTCTGACAGATAAGCGTTACCTCGACGGGAGACTGTACAAAATACCACCAGGAGCCGGAGACCAAGGTAAGGTTCTCTCTCTCTCTCTCTCTCTCTCTCTCTCTCTCTCTCTCTCTCTCTCTCTCTCTAAATATTCATTCAAGAGTCTCATTTCTTCTGTTTCTCTTCCTTTACCCCTCATTATTTTTCTCTGCTGATCTCTCTCTCTCTCTCTCTCTCTCTCTCTCTCTCTCTCTCTCTCTCTCTCTCTCTCTCTCTCTCTCTCTCTCTCTCTCTCTCTCTCTCTCTCTCCTTTCTCGAGCACCATTTCTTTCTTTAGTCACCGCCACGATATAAAATGAAGATTTATATTTCTGTTACTCCCACAAGTCTATAAATATTACTTTCCACATAATTAAGGAAAGAAAAAGTTTTATGAGTTTTTCTTTCTTTTTTTCTCTCTCCCCCTCACTAACTATTCTTTTTCTCTCCTTATTTGTTTCCCATTTTTTTTTTCTTTCGTTGTCTACTTGTATTTGTACGTATTTTTATGGGAAGACGTAAACATCGAGGGAAAAATTAGGCACTGTTCTAATTTTCAAAAATAGTGAGCGATTTGGTATAGACAGTATTATGAAGAATATATTGATAAAAAAAACAATAAACGTTAAGTGTTTTCTGTCTCTCTCAAGCGACAGAAAAATAATAATAATAATAATAATAATAATAATAATAATAATAATAATAATAATAATAATAATAATAATAATGTATAAAAAATGTTATGCAGTGCAGTAATTTGGTCCCAGAAATTGTAATATACTCATCAAAATATTTACCGTTGTATTTATATTCTTTTTTTTTTCTTTTTACATTAAGGAATATTATGACGAAAACGTAGGAAATTCTCTCTCTCTCTCTCTCTCTCTCTCTCTCTCTCTCTCTCTCTCTCTCTCTCTCTCTCTCTCTCTCTCTCTCTCTCTCTCTGAAACAAACAAACAAAACAAAGAAATATCAGGCTCAACATATTAGCACCAGTACACTAGGTCGCTTTGTTTCGGTCTCATCCCGGAGCCATCAATCTTGTGTGTGTGTGTGTGTGTGTGTGTGTGTGTGTGTGTGTGTGTGTGTGTGTGTGTGTGTGTGTGTGTGTGTGTGTGTGTGTGTGTGTGTGTGTGTGTGTGTGTGTGTGTGTGTGTGTTGTATACAGGGTCTGTGCTACATTCGTGTGGTTCTTTCTAGGTATATACATTTGTTATCTCTCTCTCTCTCTCTCTCTCTCTCTCTCTCTCTCTCTCTCTCTCTCTCTGATTGATATTGTAAATCATCACAACAACTATCGTCTTTTATTCTATGGTGTGTGTGTGTGTGTGTGTGTGTGTGTGTGTGTGTGTGTGTGTGTGTGTGTGTGTGTGTGTGTGTGTGTGTGTGTGTGTGTGTGTGTGTGTGTGTGTGTGTGTGTGTGTGTGTTCACACACACACACACACACACACACACACACACACACACACACACACTCTAACTAGCTAATTAATTAACTAACTAATTATCTTACTAACTATGTATATAATTATATTCATACAATCAATCATACATAATTGCGCAAAGCCCACTCTGGTGTACATAGATGCAAGTACAAGAGTATAGTGAAACCCTTGCTGACGTACACAACTGGATACACATAGGAAGAGAATGTGTTTTGATTCTCTACTTCGACATAGTGCAGAGAGAGAGAGAGAGAGAGAGAGAGAGAGAGAGAGAGAGAGAGAGAGAGAGAGAGAGAGAGAGAGAGAGAGAGAGAGAGAGAGAGAGAGAGAGAGAGAGAGAGAGAAATATAGTACCTACTGTCAAGATTAGTAACAAGACAAATGAAGACAAACGAAGAACAAAAAAAAATAAAAGAAGAGCAACACGAATGAAGTAAAAATCAAATAAATAGATAAACGAGAAGTAACACCGAGGGAAAGAGAAAAGAGAAAGGAGTGTACAGAAATATAAGTAAATGAAACGCAAAGCTCGGATGAACAGGAAAGAGAAAAAAAGACCATGAATTAATAAAGAAAAAGAAAAGAAAGAAAGAAATGAGCATGCCAGTAATTAGTTCCGTAGCCACCCTTGTTAGATCATTTACCCTCCATAATATTTTAGTCCTCGTTAAATTTTCTCCTCCCGTTTTCTGTTGATCCTTTCATGGCTACTTTATCATACGTTTCCTCAATAATAAATCACTTCCAGACATTTCAATTAATAATATAATCATGAGTAAGATTAAAAAAATAACTATTCAACTTTATTTTTTTTTTCTTATCTCATTAGTGATACTTTACCCTCCAGAATATTTCAGTCACCGTCTTATTTTCTCGTCCCGTTTTCTGTTGATCCTTCCACGGCTACTTCATCATTCGTTTCCTTAATCACAAATAACTTTCAGACATTTCATCTAATAATATAATCATGAAAAGATAAAATAAAATTATCCTTTATTCTTTTCTTTTACCATTAGTGCTTGGAAACGTTAAAAGTATAACCATGCATAGAAAAATGTCAATGTCTTATCTCAAAGCCCACTCGCTAGGAAACCGTTGCCCTGAGTGAGGAAGCCCAACCTACACTCGGCCCGTGGACAGGATTCGGACCCGTGCGCTTGGAGACACCCAAAGCACACATGGTTCCACTGTACCACGGCGGACAGTGAGTTTCCTTAAGTCACAAAACAGTCTTAGACCTCTTCCATCCACCATCCATCTCTCTGACTCTATAATATTATCACCTTGGATAGAAGACGCAATAACCCGCGCCTTTTCTTTTCTCGTCGGTGCTTTGATCTTTTATTTATTTATTTTTTTTATTGATATTGGTGTAGTGAAGTGATATATGTCGCAGAGAGAGAGAGAGAGAGAGAGAGAGAGAGAGAGAGAGAGAGAGAGAGAGAGAGAGAGAGAGAGAGAGAATGATTGGCAAGGTAATGGCTGCTATAGTACACTACAAGGTCATTTTTCTCCATCTAGTGACGTCACACCTTGTCAAAAACGTGCCTTAAAACTGAAGCCCGCCTTAATCTTGCCTCTTGTCGGTAATGAAGGCAAAGTAATTACAGCAATTTTTTTTTTCTCTTTTATATTTCACTTTCCTGGACAATTACGTAACCCAACCCTTATCGTGTCCATTAAATAAAAAAAAACTCATGTGTAAAAAAAAGAGAAAGAATATTTGAATCATTCCACTAATTAGCAAGTTTCCTTTACATCCTGACACCTGATTGGCTAACTAATATTGGATAAGCCCCGCCTCCACACCCAACACAGAGAGACGTGATTGGAGGGTTATTTAAGAGCGGCACTGCCATTGGCTAGTGACCGCTGGGAGGAAGAAAGGGAGTCTGGTATATAGATCGAGTGACTCAGACGTAGTTGACACGGAGCAAAAGTGATATAAAAGAGAGAGAAGAGCTGGATAGTAAGAAATACGAGAGAGAAAAGAAAGACAGGGAAGGTCAGAGGGTGGAGAGAAAGGCAAAAAAACGACATCTGATGCAGCTAAGAGGAAAGGAGGGAGGGAATAAGAGGAGGTGATGTGAAGGGTGTAGGAAGGATAGTGAAAGGAAGGCTTCGAGGAAGGAGGCAGGGAGAGAGGAAGTTTGAAGGACAGGAAGAAGAGGGAGGAAGGTAGGGCGTCAAGGAGAGAGGGAGAGAGAGAGAGAGAGAGAGAGAGAGAGAGAGAGAGAGAGAGAGAGAGAGAGAGAGAGAGAGAGAGAGAGAGAGAGAGAGAGAGAGAGAGCAAACGAGGTTAACTAACTTACTAAACGGAGGGATTTTTGGGGTCATGTTTTTCGTCACATTTTTAGCCCCGCACACAGGGCACCACAAAACAGCTGTCACCACCACAAGGAGACATCATCACAACAAAGCAGCCTCCTCCTCCTCTGCCTCTTCCAACTCCTGCCATCACCAAGCAAAAGAACGACTGTGGTAAAAACCTTCCACACCCGCTTGAGATGCATGATGGGCTGACTGACTGACTGTCGGCCTGTCTGAGTGACTGACTTGTACATAGACGGGCGGATAGGCGAATGGACTGGCTGACTGATTGACTTACTGACCAACTGATGGACTGACTCACTAACTGAACGACTGACTGACTAACTGACTGAGTAACTGAACAACTGACTGCCGCCTGTGCTGAGGCCCTGCGACGAATCAGCGGCGGAGTCCCGTCACTAACTCGCTACTCATTCTGGCTGCTCTGGATGCCGCCATAAAGACCACAAAGGACACAGTGTCAG
>NC_059297.1:23791689-23816689 GCF_017591435.1 Portunus trituberculatus
TGTTGTTATCGTCGTTTTCTTCATTCTTTCTTCCCATAATTCTCCTTCTACACGGTATTCCTCTTCCGTTGTTGTTGTTTTTTTTCTTATTCAATGTAATTTCTTTTTTTCTTTTTTGTTATGGCCTAAAGCGCCTGTAGGCATACTTGAAGAGTTCATGTGGGAAGCGCTGTTATGATAGACAGACTACTTATTAACGCGAAGTAATGTGATGTACTGTGGCTGGGTATTGTTACTTACGCACTACCCACGCCACGCCAATCTAGTCCCCAACGCAGCTTCGGGGAGATGTTCACGGCTTACGTTCCGCCAGGCATCTTGCTTGCCTTCTTTGTCTGACTGGTTATCCTGTCCTGCATAGCCAGTCTAGTTCTACACTGTCAGACTCCAGTTGTCTAGACTGTAATTCTACATCATCACGCTCGCTACCAAGCTTCTCTGGCTCGCTACCGACTACAAGTCTCACTCCAGCCGCCGGCAACTTCTCAAGCTTCCTCACGTCTACTCGCTACCAACCTGTTCTTTTCTTCGCTCCTTCATTCTCCGATATATACCGTTCATTTCTAAGTCCTTATTTACTATGTTTTACCTTTCCTGATTAATCATTCTATTGCAATTAACTTTTTTTCCCCCCCGACACATTTTTTCTCCATAATCACAAAGCAACTTTTTTAGACACATTTTGCACACCACTCGTATTGTTCCGTCACCTAAAAAACATACATAACTAACTTTTCTTTGCGTGTGTCCATGCCAACATTTTCACACAACGTTTTAAATATAGCGGAAGGATGCCCATGACAGTAAAAAGGGATACTGTCTGCTTTGTTCACCTGTGTCACTCCTGTTCGAATCACCAACACTGACACAAACGCACATTCTCACACAAGCTTCACGTTTCTCCCATATAGTCCACATATTTGCGATCACTCACCCCTTTATCTGCCGCCAAACCAAGTACTGTTCTTAAATCATGCCCTTACTATCCATGACGCGCGTGGAGATTTGAGAAAACACTTGAAAAAAGGTTAAAACACAGAATTGCCCGAGGCACTTCCACCTGCCACTGGTACAAGGCTCTTCTGTTGGTAACACGGCGCTCATTGGTTGCCAGATTAGAAGCTGTGCGCTGATTGGTTGTGGTTCTTTCATGACGTAAGCTTTATTTGCCTGTGAAATTTCATGGTCAATCAGATTATTTATTATTTTTAGTATATTCAACCAGATTTTTGGTGATATTTCGCTTCATATGCTGGAAAAAATAAAATTAGAAAACGGGAAGTTCTCTTGATGCCGTACGTTTTCTTTTATGAAGGGAGTTCCGTTCATCTCTCTCTCTCTCTCTCTCTCTCTCTCTCTCTTACGAACGTCGCAATTTTCTGCCTCATTTTCTCTCGACCTCAGTTTTGTTCGCCTCATTTTTCTTCCCTTTTATCTCTTCCTCTTTCTTTTCCTTTCGTCCACTTCAGTTAACATTCTCTTCATAATAATCTTCACCTCACTGCCTTCACCTCGTTTCCTCCGCCTCCCTCATCGCCTTCTATCAACTCAGGCCATGGCACCGAACTTGAAAAAAATACATATAAAAATAACTTGTTGTGGTACTCGCTATTTTTCGTCTTTCTTTAAGGTCATGTTGCGCTGCTATGAATTACTGACTTGTTGAATGATAACTGACGCCTCCTTTGTCTTATGAAGTGCTGTCCTTTCCCAGGTTTTTTTTCTTTTTTCTTCCTTGTTGCAGCTGTTTTATCATTGATTTTACTTGCGCGCGTTGTTTCATAACTCATATCTTTAATACAGCCCCCTTCACACCTTCGTCACCCTCCCTTCCTCTCACTTAAGTTCATTAATATTATTTCGCACTTGTATTCAAAATGTTTTCTATACGCTATCTATAAGATTCATTTCAATACAGCTCTTCTACTTCGCGTACAGATCTTTGTTTTCGAATTTAATTGTTTTATATCAATGGTTCCCAAGCTATGGTATGCGTACCACTAATGATACGCGAAGGCCTTCCAGGTGGTACATGACCACTTTCAGAATCATGTGGGATTTTTAGTTCAAATGAATTCATTCATTTATCAGAAAAAAATATTTTTTTGCCTTACACAAGATAATTTGGCATCGATCAGCAATAAATTGAATTGAGGTCTTTGTTTTTAGTTCATTTGTGTGTTCTGCTCGTGAAAAAATTGCTATTTCCTGGAATTAAGTTTTTTTTTCTGGAATCAGGGACTGTGCGGGGACCTCCAAGTGGTACACGCTCAGGAAAAGTTTTGGAACCACTGTTCTAGACCTATCGTTTAAAAAGTTCTTATGTACTTGTAACCAGGTAGAAGTCAATGATCGGAACTGGTGAATTCCTTGTCTCAAGCAAGTGTGACCGAAACCTGACCTCTTCATCTTTTTTTTTTTCCTATTTATTTCATTTTTGTTTTTTTCTCTCTCCTTCATTTTTTTCGATCGACTAGTGGCCGTACTTTAAAAGAAAGATCCTCATGGACTTGAAATTAGCCAGTAGCCAAAGCACGGAACTGGTGAATCCTTTGTCTCGAGCTAGTACCCAAACCTTTATTTATCAATCTTTTCATTTATTCATTTACTATTTTTTTTCTTTTTAGCGATCAATTATTAGCCGAAGACCACCCTCGCACTGCTGCCAACTCTGCGTTCTGAAGCAAATACATCAGTGACGCCTTATGATTTGAACAGCGAGCGACGAAAAGGATAACCATCAGAAAGACCAGCTAGGAATCGAATTTCCTATGACACAACACAACACCGAGGCTTTCCTGACCACGCCAACATACTGGCCAGCCTTCACCGTCCTGCCACATTACAAGTTTTAAGAGCAAGCATGAACATCTACATGGATCACCCACATCCCCACCCACAGAAGAAAACAACAATAAATAATGATGATGATAACGATAATAATAATGATAATGATAATAATAATAATAATAATCCGAAGAAGAAGAAGAAGAAGGAGGAGTTGGAGGAGGAGGAGGAAGAGGAGGAGGAGGAGGAGGAGGAGGAGGAGGAGGAGGAGGAGGAGGAGGAGGAGGAGGAGGAGGAAAAGGAAAAGGAAACGAAAAAGAAAAATAAGAAAAAAGATTAGAAAAAGAAAAGGAAAATTAAAAAGAAGGTCCTGCTTTTTTTACCCCCATCTAAATCAATAAAATACTTCAACACTGCCACCTTTTAAACCCTCAGGAGTAACATTCAACCTACATCCGTCCAGCCGTCCTGTCTACTCCCATAAAAGTAACAATAACTGAAACACCGTCGCATCAATCATGGTTACCGCCTGAAGAATTTGTCACTTTTATTATTTATCTTTTTACATGGTTTTATATATTTTTTTTCTTTATTCCTTCTACGTCATTCTCAAAACAAACCTGTCCTACTTTTTATTATCTTGTACTCTTTCTTCTTCTTTTACTTCACCCCAAAATTATAACTGTCCATTTGCAGCACCACCAGCATGTTTTGTTTTGTTTTTCTTTCTTTTTTTTTTATGTACGAGAAGTACCAGACAAGGGCATTAATAAAGAAAAAGGAAAAAATGGACCACTCAGCTACAGTCTCTTAAAACAAAATGTCACGAGAATCATTGCAAATTGAAGGATAAGCGTCATGAAACCACCTCCCTTTTGAAAGAGTTTAATTCAAAGGAAGGTGGAGAAACAGAGGCATCCAGGGCTTTCTACTCTTTCAAAGTTAATAATATAGTTTTCCTCAATTCTTTTTTTTTCATTGTCTTACTGTTTTTTTCCTCCTCCTCCTCCTCTTTCTCCTCTTTCTCCTCTTCCTCTCCCTTATCCTCCTTCTCCACTCCACATTTCTTTCCAATATCTTTTCTCCTCAATCTATCTCGTTCCTTTCTTCTTTTCTTCCTCCATGTCTTCTTCTCCTTCCCTTCAGGTTTTCTTAATTTATTCCTTTTTCTTTCCTTCCATCGCCTCTTCCTCTCTTCCTCCCACCACTGTTTGCGCCTCACCCACGCTCTTCCTGCCATCACTCTTCCTCGATAACCACGCTGCCCCCCACCCCGACACACACACTCATAATTTATCTGCCTCACCATTTTCTTTCACGCTCTGTCATCTTCTGTCTACCCTTTTTCTTTGTTATTTCTATATTCCGCACTCCTTTTATTCGTTTCTTCTTTTTCCGTCTCCACATCCTTGCCATGGTTCATTCATTGCCTCCCCCCCCTATCTCTCTCTCTCTCTCTCTCTTAAATAACCCTTGTACCCTCCCCCCTTTTCTCCACGCCTACATGTTTTTGCCTATCTCAAAACTTTAGTAAGACGCAAAGATGATGTTTACACTTTACCGGCTGAAACTTCGGCCTCTTTACCAACCTGGCTTGTCCATTGAGCTGACAGAATCCACGACTATTTTAAGACAGAATTACAAACTGGGACTCGCGTATGCCGAAGAGTACTTAAAAGGATTTACGGTTTAGATTACCACGCTTAGGAATCAATTATGTTGTCTTCAACCCTTTTATCATGACGTGTGGGTGGGGTGAAGTTCTCAATGTGTCACGAATGATTCACACGTTCGAACTGTTTCTTTGTTATGACTCACACGTTTATCAGCTCATTGGCTTGACCTCACTTCCTTCACCTCTCTCACCTCTTAATACCTTACCTTACCAAAATACCGTGCCCATTCAGACGTTGGCGCCCATGGATTGCCACACCCTTTATCTCTTGTCATTTCCAATATACTTGCAGGTCTTCTTCCACCTCCTATTGTTTTTCCTATTCCATCCATGTACTTATCCCTTTGTCTGTCTCTTCCTCTGCTACGTGAGACTCTTCCTGTAATTAAATTCTCTATCTTTACTCTCATGGCCTACAAAACACCGATTAATATCTTGACAAAACTCCTCAGGTACTTAGTATTTCTTTCTAGTCTTTCTTTAGGTTCATCCTGCGCTGCTGTGTATTATCTTTCGTCTCGTTGAATCATATCAGGATGTTTAAGCTTGTCTGACAAAACTCACTCAAAAACTGGTCGGTATAGAGATGCATTATGTTAAGTGGTTCAGAAGTTGACGTCAGACAGTGGTGTATTCGTCAAACTGTTTCGTAAGGCTGCTGATAAAGGATGTGATATGTATTATCTATAACACCATGCAGTAAGTTCGTAGATGACAAAAATAACCAATCATGTTCTACAGTCGTGGACTTTTTTGAATGTTTGTTCACATTTTGTCTCAGCAATTTGAATTATATTAAAGCGTTCATCGTCTTTTTCTTTCACGTACAGTTCCCTAAATATTTTTCATAGGTTTAGAAATATCTTCTCACCTATCCCTGTCTGTTCGCCATCCACCACACCGCTTCGATATTTTCCTGTTCCTGCCTGTCCTTCAACTGCCCCTTCAGTATGTCTTCATTAACCTCGCCTCTCCCGCCCCTCAGGTAGAGAAGTCCCTGGAGCACACCACGTCCCGCCTCTCGCTCTCCGCCGTCAGGGAGGAAGACACAGCCAACTATACTTGTGTCCCTGTCAACTCTTCCTCCGCAGTCGCCGCCGCTGCCTCCGTCGCTGTTCATGTTAACACAGGTGAGTGAAAAATGTGCTCTCTCTCTCTCTCTCTCTCTCTCTCTCTCTCTCTCTCTCTCTCTCTCTCTCTCTCTCTCTCTCTCTCTCTTGTAATTTGCGTCAGAGGAAGGATGTTTTCGCCTAGATCTGAATAGCTTCTTACTAGACGTTCCTCTCCTCTATTAGAAATGTACAATAACTTCAAACTTACGGTGGATACTTTAACATCTGCCAGACGCAAGATAATAGTTGAAAATTGTAAATAAAAAAAATGATGGTGATAAACAAATAAAGCAAATAAACTAAAAGAAAATAAATAAACAAAATATATGCAAAAAAAAAAAACATTAGCTTTCAAATTAGACACCATAAGATCTAGTGTAACGCCTGATAGACTGATACACATGAAATCCGTAAACAACTACATTAGTCAGACATTTTAAATTAGACACCATAAGATATACATATTTTCTTGGATGCTGTAACTCCTTTAAAAAGTTACGAGAACTTGTACATTACTTCATAATGTCTCCTAACTTCTTGGAAGCTGATTTAGCAAGAGTAGAGATGTGAAATTTCCAGTTTAGATTTTTAGTGAAGGATAGACCGAGTGTGTTTAATGTAGAGGAGAGGGAAGTTGAGTGTTATTGAAGAAGAGAGGATAGTTGTCTGGAAGGTTATGTCGAGTAGATAGTTGTAGAAATTGAGTTTTTGAGGCATTGAACAAAACCAGGTTTTCTCTGCCCCAATCAGAAACAAGTGAAAGATCAGAAGTTAGGCGTCCTATAGCATCTCGCCTTGAGTCATTTAATTGTTGTTGGGTTGGGCGTCTGTTGAACGCTGTTGAATAATGCAGGGTGGTATCATCTGCTAGAATTAACCTTCTTTTTTTTTCATGGCATGTGGGCTTTTCACGGGAGTTTATGGGCTAAAGGGGATACTTTTTGGGGTATATCCTATCTCAAAACCCACCCGCTAGGATAGCGTTACCCCGAGTAAGGAAGCCCAACCTACACTCGGATCGTGGACAGGATTCAAACCCTTGCGCTTGGAGACCACACGGACCTCAAAGCACGCATGGTTCCACTGTACCACAGCGTTTCCATATTCATTCTGCTTAATTCTACATAGCTTCAGAAACTTATGTGGGGGATTACAATAGTGAAGACTGTGGCCATTATTCTTCTGAACTCCATAGACCCTTCCTAATGTCAATAAAATGGTCTAATTGTACACAAATCTCAAGGTAAAATGTGTCCCAGTATTGAAGGGGTTAAAAACAATATAATCTTAGACGAAACTTCTCTCAAAATAACAACAACAAAACAATAACAAAAACTACTACTATTACTATTACTGCAACCACCACACACTAACACACCGCTACTCCCTCTCCTCTCCCTAGCGGACGAGTTAAGGGCAGCCGTGCATCAGGGGGGTCTGAGCAGCGCGCCCCCGCCTCCCACCGCCTCCCTGTACTACTCCATCACCCTCACCCTGGCCATGGCGGTGGTGGTGGTGGCGGTATTAGTGAGTCACACGTGGCCCGCCCAACTCTCCTAGCGCCGGTGAGAGAGAGAGAGAGAGAGAGAGAGAGAGAGAGAGAGAGAGAGAGAGAGAGAGAGAGAGAGACTAGTGTGTGTGTGTGTGTGTGTGTGTGTGTGTGTGTGTGTGTGTACATTGAATCATAAATCATTGTGAAAATACTGTAAAAAAAAAAAAAAACTGAACAAGAGAAAAAGAGAACAGAAAAAACTTTGTCATTTTCTTCTTTTCCAGATTCTCTCTCTCTCTCTCTCTCTCTCTCTCTCTCTCTCTCTCTCTCTCTCTCTCTCTCTCTCTCTCTCTCTCTCTCTCTCTCTCTCTCTCTCTCTCTCTCTCTCATGTGATATAGTATGGTAATTTTTCAGTCTTATCATGATGTCTATACCTGTGTGTGTGTGTGTGTGTGTGTGTGTGTGTGTGTGTGTGTGTGTGTGTGTGTGTGTGTGTGTGTGTGTGTGTGTGTAACTTTTTAACTACTGTAACTGTATCCTTTACATTATTGTCGTTATCATCATCATTACTTTAATTCTTTTCACTACTGCTATTATTACTTATTATTATTATTATTATTATTATCATTATTATTATTATTGTTATCTCTACTACTGCTATTCCTACTACTACTACTACTACTACTACTACTACTACTACTACTACTACTACTACTATTGCATTACTATAATTGCTGTCGTTCTCATCATCACAGTTCTATCATAATCATCATATTTTCCTTACTATTATGTACATCATGCCTCTTGTATCACTTCCATGTATGCTGCGTTCTGTAATCTTTTGTACTCTTCGCTCTGTAACTCTACAACACAGTATTAGTGAAAGATCTGATTCATTGTGGAGGATTATTCTCAAAGGTTGGGCTTCCTCAGTCGGGGCAACGGTTTCCTAGCGGGTGGGCTTTGAGATAGAAGGTACCACAAAAAGTATCCCCTTTAGCCCATGAATTCCCGTGAAAACCCTACATGGTATAAATAAAAAAAAATAATAAGATGACTGACTGCGCCTACGTGACACTTAACACTTACTGCAGCTCTCCTTGTCTGCCTTATACCAAAGAGCGAGCGTGATGGATCAAGCGACCGTGATTTTTTTTTTTTTTACTTGATGTTGTATAGATGTCACAGGTGAGGTCCATCACAACACAGAAGAGTCTGCGTCACATAGCCGTGCGAGGCGCAGGGACAAGAACCGGCTGGAGAATCAGTGGGAATTCAGAGTTCAGTAGCTCCTTTCTTTATCTTCATTACTTTTCATTTTGTATCACGTAAACGAAAGTTCCTTTGCGCAAATTTTGTCAAATACTTCGGAAAAAGATGTTTTTATTTTTATAATGAGTAATTTTCTTTTCTACGAAGAAAGCAAAACACAGTACATTTATGCTACTAGTATGGCAGTCTTGGTAAACTTTTCATTCATGGATACTCAAAAACTCAAGTCCTTCTGAAAGCAATTAGAACAAAGCCGATGTGCATTATCATCAGCGTGTCACTTCATCCTTCCTTCCTTCTTTGCTTCCTTCCTTTCTGCTATCACCCTTCCTTCCTCCTCCTTTCTTTTCTCCTTTCTTATTCCATTAATAATTCTATTCTCACCTTTTCCGTTATCCCAATTCCTTTCATTCACATTCTTCAGTTACTCCTCTTTATTTATTCCTTCCTTCTGTCAATACGTGTAATTTGTACAATAAAATTAACCAATAAAGCACGTGTGTAACTTATTTTGTTTGAATTGCCCACAAACTGCATATGTGTTGCTCATTTGTCTAACTTTTACCTCACTAGTGGACCAGTTTGAATCGTAAATGTGCCTCAGTGAGTCAGGGGAGAAAGGCAAAGGAATGGCCACGCGGGAAGGGGAAGAGAAAAGTGAAATACAGTATAAGGTGCCTTGTTACACTCGCAGGATCTCTTCTGTGGACACGAGACATTGGAAAACTTGCTGGGACTTCAGGTGGTTGGCTGAGATGAAATATTGTGTAGTGTCTCCCCACTTCTCTGCCTCTCTGTCTCTCCCTCTGTCTGTCTGTCTCTCTCTCTCTCTCTCCATCTTTTTTACGTGTGGATGTTGTTAGACTAAAGAAAAAATATCCACATAAAAAGAGAAAAATGGAAAGAGTAGGAAAAAAGCTCTTCAATCTCTGCTTTCCGTAATAGACAGACACACAGACAGACACACAGACAGACAGACAGATAGATAGATACAGACAAAGAAACAGACAGATAGATAGATAGATACATAGATAGATAGATGAATGAATGCATAAGAGCGCTAAAGAAAGGGAAAAGAGAAAAAAAGAAATATAACATTTAATAAAGAGTTTGAGATGGATTGGCCAGTGAAGGGCTGTGGCCATCCTCTACTCCCCCTCTCCTCACTCTTCCCGCAAATACAAGAGTATTTTCCTCCCACAGATTTGAAATTTCTTACCATCTTTTTCCTGCATCTAACATTGTCGACTTAGTCTTTTTTTTCACTTATATACATAATGATAGAAGTAGTAGTAGTAGTAGTAGTAGTAGTAGTAGTAGTAGTAGTAACAGTAGCAGCAGCACCAGTAATAGTAACAATAGTAGTAATCACAGCAATTAGATCCTAACAGGCTAAATTCACAAATGTTTAAACCAAAGTAAACGTGGTTCCACTTTGCAGGAAAACTGGCTGTCATGATCGCTCAAACGGGAGTAAGTCTCGTCGTAGTTAGTCCGTTAAGAGCTATAGGTGAGTTTTCTCCATGTCGCTGTACCGTGCGCAAATCTAGTAGTGATGACAGGCGATATTGGATTATTTTACAGGAAAACCAACTGAAAGCTTAGAACACCTTTTCTTGCTTTTAATGGTAGGGAAGACACAAAGAATGGCCCAGGGAGATGATGCATGTGTGTACCGGGTTTGGAGCAGCAACAGCAGCAGTACGCGCCCTTAGAAAGGCGGATAGAAAGACTACATACGGTATAGCCGCTCTTCACAGCAAGATCGAAGTGGATGCAACTTACGCAATTATTCTGAAGCAGTTATGTGGTGTGACCCTCGTTGAAAATAAATCCAATAAAAATCACACGGATTAATACAGTAATTATGAATGACGTTCCTTATCAGAATAAACAACTAATTTAATCTAGAATCTCTTTTCATATATAAGAAGAGCACTGGCTTAGGGATGGCAAAGATAATGAAAAATAAAGGGTCCACTGAAATACTAGTCCTTCAGGAAAAGTAAAAGAGGATAACGCAAAATTGAAATAAAATTATCAAGGTTCCGTAAGCAACACTCCAGAAAGATAGCAAGGCAGTGATTCCTCGTATCACATTAGATAATCCTTAGTATTACGATAACGATAAATGAATGCAATAAGGTTTGGCAGAGTGCATTTTTACTATAATGAACAGCGTACACATATAAAGCTACCGATATGAATTCCGATACAGCCTTCTAAAAGTACTAAACTGTACCTACGTAAGATGATGATGCATTTAACCCCTTCACTAATGGAATATACTTTTATCATGAATTTTTGGTGTGATTAGGCGATTTTATTGACATTAGGAAGAGTTTACGGAGATCAGAAGATTAATGGCCAGAGTCTTCACTATTCTAATCCTCAAATAAGTTTCTGATGCTGTATCAAACCTTCAAATAGTAAGCAGAATAAGAATGAAAACGCGTCATGATACTGTTTTTAGAATGAGGAGTATCTTGAAGGGGTTGCAGAGAATGTGTTAGATCGTTTCTCGGGAAAAGGTTTGATATTTGCTCTAGTCTTTGTCATAAAATAGAAAATGGACTTCAAAATAATGCAAACAATAACTGTCCTCTTGCGTTATTTACTACGCACCATCACTGACATACTGTTGAAGTGACGAGAGAGAGAGAGAGAGAGAGAGAGAGAGAGAGAGAGAGAGAGAGAGAGAGAGAGAGAGAGAGAGAGACCCGTTTTCTGTCAAGGATATGTGAAGGGGAAATTGTAGTAAATATGTATGGATCTAGTGAGGCGTTCAAGAAGAGACGTGGGGAAGGAGGTGGGAGGAAGAACGAACACGGAGCGGGAAAGAGAAAGACAAGGAAAACGGCAAGAGAAGGAAGAATTGCCAAAGATAGAAATATGATACAGAAGATAAAATCGAAAGAGGAAGAGGAAGGATAAAAAAGACATGTGATAGAATGAAGGAGGAAATGAAATGGAGAAAGAGAGAGAGAGAGAGAGAGAGAGAGAGAGAGAGAGAGAGGCCAATATAATTACTTCTTGAAAAATGTCCCAGCTCTCTCTCTCTCTCTCCTGGTATCTCGTTAACTGAGTCTAACTATCGTTCCAAACTATTCCTACTATCTCTCTCTCAACACAACTCTCATCATCCTCTCCTCCTCCTCCTCCTCCTCCTCCATCACTCTTTTCTTCCTTTTTTTTCCAAGTACAAGAATTTTTCCCGAAGACTTTCACCAGCACAAAAATATATAACAACGGCAGAAGCTTCTATTACTACTACTACTACTACTACTTTTACTATTACTGCCGCTGCTGCTGTTGGCTACTTAGGCAAGAGTAAGACCGTAATTCATCGCGTTCCTCACTTGCACAGAGGCAGGTATTCCTTAATGAAGAGGATGCACTGACAACTAACACATGCTTCTTCACCCATCGCCCTCTTCCTCTTCCTCTTGCAGCGGCGGAGAGAGAGAGAGAGAGAGAGAGAGAGAGAGAGAGAGAGAGAGAGAGAGAGAGAGAGAGAGAGCTAATTACATATCCGACAGAGACTTAATCGTGTGTGTGTGTGTGTGTGTGTGTGTGTGTGTGTGTGTGTGTGTGTGTGTGTGCATTTCTTCCTCGGGTGACGTTTAATTTAGGATACCACTTTCTTATTTCTCATTAAATGTTGTTGTTGTAGTAGTAGTAGTAGTAGTAGTAGTAGTAGTAGTAGTAGTGGTGGTAGTAGTAGCAGCAGTAGCAGCAGCAGTTAGCAAGAGCAGCGGCGGCGGAGGCAGCAGCAGCAGCAGCAGTAGTAGTAGTAATAGCAGTAATAGTAGTACTAGTAGCAGCAATAGCAGCAGTAGCAGTAGTAGTAGTACTAGTAGTAGCAGCAGTAGCAGCAGCAGCAGCAGCAGCAGCAGCAGCGGTAGTGGTAGTGGTAGTACCAGTTACAAGATCCAAGAAACGCACGTATATTGAAGTACTTTTATCGTTTTAGGTCGATTACTTTCAACAAACACTAGTAAGAAAACCCAAGCGGTTTATAAGAGATCTCCCAAGGTTATAATAACAAATAAACAAAATAAATAAATAAAACTATCATCCCTTAAGCAAAATAAAACGATGACAACTCCATTAAGCAGTTAGTCCTCGTGCTAATGACAACCCTTTCAGAATACTGCCTCAAACCTTTCCGTGAGCGTTTAAGATAGACTTACCTGAGCTACGGGGAAGCATGCCATTCTCTCTGTCGCACGTCATTCGCCCTTGCTGACAGATGTGCGATCGAAAAAAATACCACGTGTACTGGGCAATGTGATGTTTGGTAATTGCTGAGTTGACAGAGTGCGACCTGTTGGCTGATGGTTGTATGCCTCGAGGGTACTTTGAACTTCAATGAAATGACTTAGAAGTTTACAGTATAGGTAGTTTAGTAGTAGTAGTAGTAGTAGTAGAAAGAGAACAAGATGATGAAGATGAAAAAAGAAGCAATAGTATTAGTAGTAGTAGTAGTAGTAGTTGTTGTTGGTGTTATTGTTGTTGTTGTTGTTGTCATTCTTGTTGCTGTAGTAATATTTATAACTGCAAAGTAATTCTACATTAACAGCAACAGCAGTAGTAGTAGTAGTAGTAGCAATAGCAGCAGCAGTAATAGTAGTAGTAGTAGTAGTAGTAGAAGTAGTAACAATTCGTATCAC
This sequence comes from Portunus trituberculatus, assembly GCF_017591435.1. Lineage (NCBI taxonomy): Eukaryota > Metazoa > Arthropoda > Malacostraca > Decapoda > Portunidae > Portunus > Portunus trituberculatus. Next base: position 23,804,702 of record NC_059297.1, read on the forward strand.
AACACGAGACAAGGTTATATAACAGAGCGAAAAATACTGAAGGAAGAAGAAATCCAAGAAAAGTAGAAATAAAATCAAATAATAAAGCACAAAAAAAGAAAAATTTGAAATATAAAACCAAGCAGCTCACACCAAGTCATCTCGCGGCTCCTCTGCTTTTTCTTTCTTATTCTTTATACATTTTTATATATTTTTTTTTCCGGGGCAAGGTAAACTGTGACTGTAAGAAGGCGGCTTGAAGATGAAACCTCAAAGCCGGAAAAAGGAAAAAATACGCCATTAGTGAAAAGAGAAAAAATGAAAGGAAAGGAAGAATAAGAGGCGGAAGAAAACAAGGATGATGAGGACGAGGAGAATAAGAACAAAGAAAAAGAGGCGAGGAGAAGGAGAAGGAGGACGAAGAAGAAGAGGAGAAGGAGGAGGAGGAGGAGGAGGAGGAGGAGGAGGAGGAGGAGGAGGAGGAGGAGGAGGAGGAGGAATCGGCAAAAATTGATATAACGATAAGTAAGAAAAAGAAGAAGAAGAAAGAAGAAGAAAATAAGAAGACGGACAAGAACAAGAACAAGAAAAATTACAATAACGAAAAGATGATGATGATGATGATAACGCTGATAATGACGGTAGTATTGATACCTAGCATGATATAGGAGAGAAGATCATTGTATGAACCACTAAATACCTAAACACTTCATCACCTTCCTATCTCTTACATGTGACAAAACAAAGTGCGGGTCATTTGAGGCTTTCATGGACGTTTCTGTGATAGCAAGGTTAGTTTAACAACGATTTCTGCATTATCAATTAAGGAAACACTTGTAATAAACTCATCTAATCGTCTCTGACCTGTCAAAGCTGTCCTGACTAAGCTTTCAAGAATATGACACCACGTTTTGTATGGGCAGAAAGTTAGCGTCCTCTTTCTTACTTATTGATATTTCCTTTTACAGTAATGTCTGAAATATTATAAGCTGTCAATGTTCTCTCTCTCTCTCTCTCTCTCTCTCTCTCTCTCTCTCTCTCTCTCTCTCTCGAGTCTGTGCGTGCCTGATTGACTGGGCACTATTGGGAACCGTTTTCTATTGAATGATCGGCGTGACATGGGTGACTATGAAATACTGCACTCCAGGCTGGATGAACGAATTGTAACACCTCAGCTAAACATATGCGAGTATATTCAACTGGAACACTGTTTTGCCTGTGTTTCTTTAACCCTCTCAAGTCTTATAACATTTGTCAGACGTACAATGACTAGAACGAGCGGTAACTTGGGGAGAAATTTTACTGTACAATATTTTTTTTCTAAATGCAAAATTAGGAAGACTTTTATTGTTGCTTCTACTACTTCTACTGCTGCTGCTGCCGCTGTTGCTACTACTACTACTACTACTACTACTACTACTACTACTACTACTACTACTACTACCACTGGTGATAGGGAAAAGGTAACAAAGAATTCATTCCCAGAAACAGTATTTCTTTAAACCCTCCTTTTAATAACACACACACACACACACACACACACACACACACACACACACACACAAGGGAGAGAAACTTTACGACACTCATGTCTTTTCCTACAATGGGTGTCGATTGTAGAGAGAGAGAGAGAGAGAGAGAGAGAGAGAGAGAGAGAGAGAGAGAGAGAGAGAGAGAGTGTGTGTGTGTTATACGATCCTAAAAAATTGTGATTCTTGATGTGTGTTCTCAAATTCCTCCCTCCTCCTCCTCTTTCTCCTTCTCCTCCTCCTATCCTCCTATTTTTTTTTTTCCTTTTATAATCCTCTTTACTCATTTTCTTAAGCTGTTTTTTTTCCATATTCCTCTTTCATCTTCTTAGCTTCTTCCTTCCTTCCTCTTTTTATATTTATCTCTTCCTCCTCCTCGTTCTTTTCTTTTTCCTCATCTTCCATTCATGTCATCAGAGAGAGAGAGAGAGAGAGAGAGAGAGAGAGAGAGAGAGAGAGAGAGAGAGAGATGGAGCAATAAAAAAGGGGAAGTACTCGTATATTGTGAAAAATACGACAAAATGAAAAACCAGAAATAAAAGTATATATCGACAAAACAAAGAAAAGAAAACGGAGAAAGACAGAGAAAAAAATAATGAGAAATGGACAGAAAATAAATAAAATGACGTTGATAAAGAGAGAGAGAGAGAGAGAGAGAGAGAGAGAGAGAGAGAGAGAGAGAGAGAGAGAGAGAGAGAGAGAGAGAGAGAGAAATAATAGTCTGTCACCTTAAACTAGAAGAGATTTTCTGGGAATGGATATTATGTAGAAGGAAAAATAAAAGGGAGAAGGAGAGGGAAAGAGATGGGAGGTAAAGGAAAAGGAGGAAGGAGAAAGGAAACGCAGGAGAGAGTAAAAATAAAGGAAGGAAGAAGTAATGGAATGAGAAGAGAAATGGAAGGGAGTTGGGAAAGAGAGAAGAGAGGAAAATCAACCAAGGAAGGAAAGACGAAGGAAAGAAGAGAAAAACAATAGTGTAGGAAGTAAATGATTAAATAAATAGGAAAATAGAAGAGAATTTAGGATGTTGTCCCAAAGAATAAAAATGTGAAGAGAATAAAAGAAAATTCAAGACTGACGAAAATTATCAAGAAAGGAGAAAAGAAAATTAGGAACATCAAAATAGAAAATGTGTTAAAGATTGAGAGAGAGAGAGAGAGAGAGAGAGAGAGAGAGAGAGAGAGAGAGAGAGAGAGAGAGAGAGAGAGAGAGAGAGAGAGAAGTAGCACAACTAGAGAAGGGAAGTAACACAAAAATGTAGCATTTCAAAGGAGGAGGAGGAGGAGGAGAAGGAGGAGGAGGAGGAAGAAGAGGAGGAGGAGGAGGAAAAAAATTCTTTGGATACTTACAAACTTCATAAAGCTTGTGTGTGTGTGTGTGTGTGTGTGTGTGTGTGTGTGTGTGTGTGTGTGTGTGTGTGTGTGTGTGTGTGTGTGTGTGTTTGTTAGTGTGTGCTTGTTTGTTTTGCACATCAGTCTCCTTCCCCATTTAATCTATATGGTCCTCTGTGGGTGGGTGGGTGGGTGGGCGGGTATGTGGGTGGGTGGGTGGGTGTTTGCAGTTTGGTATGTTCTCGTTCATCACTCCGCTTCTCCGTCTGTCTGTCAATTCGCCCATCTATCTGTCTGTTTGTCCCTCTGTCTCTGTGAGTCTATGTATGTATGTATGGATGTATGTATGTATGTATGTAAGTACTCGTATATTCGTATGTAGCTACTAGAATTTTTTATGTTTCTCTCTCTCTCTCTCTCTCTCTCTCTCTCTCTCTCTCTCTCTCTCTCTCAAGCCCTTAAGAACATTCCAAACATCTTTTCCTCCCTCCCTCCCTCCCTTCCATCCTCCCTACCTCCCTTCCTTCTTTCCTTCCTCCATTTTTCCCCCTTTCCCCATTCCTCCGTCTCTCTCTCTCTCTCTCTCTCTCTCTCTCTCTCTCTCTCTCTCTCTCTCTCTCTCTCTTTCCCAGCGTCCCCCTCAAGTAAACTCATTAAGTCAAGATAAATTAGGTTCAACAAACGCCGGCCTTCCGTCTCACAAGCACGAGAGAGAGAGAGAGAGAGAGAGAGAGAGAGAGAGAGAGAGAGAGAGAGAGAGAGAGAGAGAGAGAGAGAGAGAGAATATCAGGTGGTCCTCTAGTTAGTCTTGTCTTATTTTGTCTTCTCTTGTCTTGTCTTTGCCTATGAACTTTGTGAGAGGAGAAAATTATTCGATGTGTTGTGTTGTGTTGAGGAGGCTGTTTCTGTGTGTTGGGGTGTGTTGCGAGTGAAGTTTGTGGGCAGACATTATTTTTTCCCTAAAGATCGTGTGTTGTGTTGTGTTGAATGGGGACGTTGTGTAGTGACTGTTGAGTTGGGTTGGAGCTTCGTGGACAGACAGACATGATTGTTTGGCAGGGGTTGCTTGTTATGTTGCGTTGTATTGTATTGTGTTGTGTTGTGTTGTGCTAAATGGAGACATGTCGGACAGCTTGGGTCGTCCCCCTAGTGGCTGTGTTGTGTTGTGTTGTGTTGTGTTGCGGGGAGGCAATGGACGCTCTAGTTTCTATCACGCCACAAAACTATTTCTCTCTTGTTTACAACGCCATGAACCACGACACGGTGCCCCTTATCTCTGTCAATTTCACGCTCTGACCGCTGTCCCCGCTGTCCCTCTCTCTCTCTCTCTCTCTCTCTCTCTCTCTCTCTCTAGGGGACGGGGAAAAGGGCGAAACCATTTTGCGGCGTGGCTATTGATGCAAGGAGGGAGTATAATATGTAACGAGGGTCCGGCCGTGCAGTCTTGAAATTATATATCTGTGGGTGGTGCAGTGTGTGTGTGTGTGTGTGTGTGTGTGTGTGTGTGTGTGTGTGTGTGTGTGAACAGATACTGTGAGAAGGATGGATATAATAGCAGTAATCAATAAAGTCAGCAAAACAGGAGAAGTGGTCAAGCGCAGAGCTTTAAGTATTAACAAGGGTGACTAGAGTGAGATCTGTATGTAGCGTTTGTAAATGCCAAGACTTATTGTTCACACGGCGGTTCCTTCTTGATGGGACTGACTTTGAAAAAAAATACTGAAAAAGGAAATAGTAAACGAATAAACGTCTTTCAAGAGATACGAACGATTGCATTATGACAAATGAAAAGCGCCAGATACAATGATAAAGGAGAGTTAACCTAACCTAATCTAATTAACGAAAAAAAATACCCCGTTCTAAACTTAATAGCTAAAATGTCATTAAAAACAAATACGTAACCTAAACTAAAACCAAATTTAACCTTAACCGGACAACTAACACCCCAACCAACCTGACTTAACATAACCAAACCTAATAACTAACAATATCAATAACAACATCAACAAAATAAGAAAACCAACCAAAATAAACCAAATTTAAGCTAAACCGAAGCAGATCTAAGTTAACCCAACCACTAACACCACCAACAACAATGTAAAAAGGAGGGGGGGAGAGGGGAGAGAGAGACGAAAGATCCCATTGAAGATTCCACGGAAGACGGTAATTGAATTTGCTACGATAACGAGGAGGAAGAGGAAGTGCAGAATGAGAGGTTGTTGTTGTTGTTGTTGTTGCTGCTATTGTTGTTGCCATTCAGTGATATTAACTAAACTAACAAGCAAAAAAATGAGAGTAAAAAAAATAAATATAAAAAGGAAAGATAGCTGTGTGTGTGTGTGTGTGTGTGTGTGTGTGTGTGTGTGTGTGTGTGTGTGTGTGTGTGTGTGTGTGTGTGTGTGTGTGTATTTCATTTGTTGTTCCTGCTGCTGCTTTTGCCACGGTTGTTGTTGAAAATAGATTAAGTAGCTTTTTTTCTCTTTTTTTTCAGCTGTTTTTTTTTTTTTTTTTTTTTGTTGGCGGGCAGGACGAAAAACATGGTGTACTCATTTGCTACCTTGCTGTGCTGTGTATGCTGAATTGTTCGTTTTGCTTGCTTGGCTTCTCGCTTGCTTGGCTCCTCGCTTGCTTGCTCGCTTGCTTGCTTGCTTGCTTGCTTGCACTGACTTGTTATTACACCTTACTCTACTTTTTTCACCCCCTTTCTCTCTCCAACTCATTTCTACACTTGCTATTTCCTGTTTCATACATTTACATATCAAAGTATTCCATCAATCATTTCTCTTCTTTTTAACATAATTCATGGCAGATAATACGTGGAGAGGAGAAGAAAAGGAATAGGGAAGTGATTATTATCCCTTCACTATAACCACAACCACCACCACCAACCACCACCACCACTACAACCAACACCACCATTGGAAATTAGTTATAGCTGCATGTACTTAGAAATAAGAATTACAAACGAGAGTGAAAAGAAAGGAAATCACAGTACTGTAACATAAATCAAGGAAGAAAGGAAGGGAAATGAAGAAGAAAAAAAGATAGAGAGAGAGAGAGAGAGAGAGAGAGAGAGAGAGAGAGAGAGAGAGAGAGAGAGAGATAGGGGGAGTAACAGAGTGAGGAAAAAGCGGTACTCTCTCTCTCTCTAAAAAGAAAAAAAAGGCACTTAAAATGTCAAAGTAGAAATACATAAATAAGAACCAAAACTGAGGAGGAGGAGAATTAGGAATGGTGGAAAAGGAGAGATGAAAAAAAGTAAGCGAAAATTTAAAGATAAGAAAAAAAAAATAAAAATTAATGAGAAATGGAGGAACGAAGAGAGAGAGAGAGAGAGAGAGAGAGAGAGAGAGAGAGAGAGAGAGAGAGAGAGAGAGAGAGAGAGAGAGAGAGAGAAAATGTTAGATTAAGGAGTAAACTATAATAAAGTAGGAGAGAAAACAAAAAGAAGAAAGAAAAGGAAGAAAAGAGGAAGAAAAATAAAGAAAGGAAATAAATCAAAGAGAAAGAAAAAATAAAGAAAGGAAAATAAACAAACCAATGAACAAAAATGGAAGAGAAAAAACTGAAAAGAGAAAAGAATAACAGAACAGAAAAGAACTAGAATGAAAAAGAAAGGAAGGGTGACTTAGAGAGAGAGAGAGAGAGAGAGAGAGAGAGAGAGAGAGAGAGAGAGAGAGAGAGAAAAAAAAAAACGAAAAAGAATAACAGGCAAGAAGGACAAGAACAACAGACTGAATGCATTAGTGAAGGAGAGAAGGAGGGAGAGAAGGAAGGAAGGAAGAAAGGCTGGATAGACAAATGGAAGGTAATTAATTAAGAAAGAACGGGAGAGGAAAATAAAGGTGAAGGGAGCAGAGGCAAATAAGCCGAGTAAGTAAAGGAAAGAATAAAGAACATGGACAAAGAAGAAGAGGGAAAAAAGGAGAAAAGAAAGGAGTGATTAATAATGCGAAAAGTAAATGAGGGGAGAGAGAGAGAGAGAGAGAGAGAGAGAGAGAGAGAGAGAGAGAGAGAGAGAGAGAGAGAGAGAGAGAGAGAGAGAGAGAGAGAGAGAGAGAGAGAGAGAGAGAGAGAGAATACAATGCCAGAGGATAGAATAAAGAGAGAAATAGGAAAACTAAACTAAAGACACGAAAATACTTAACTTCAATATTGAACATGGCATTTCGTGGAATCTCTCTCTCTCTCTCTCTCTCTCTCTCTCTCTCTCTCTCTCTCTCTCTCTCTCTCTCTCTCTCTCTCTCTCCTACCCTTTCTATTTTCTTTCTCGAGTCTTGCACATTGTTTTTGTTTTTTTCATCGACATAACCTTCTGCTACTCGGCCAACTCCCTCTACCCACCCACACACACTAAAATAAATAGATAAATAGATAAGTAAAAAATACGATAGATAAACAAAAACTAAAGATAAAAGTAAGAAAAAATGATTCTCCACCTCCCATCCATCCCCCGAAAAAAAGTATTACATTTTCTCTCCACTCGCATCGTATTCTCATTTTTCTTAGGCCTTGCTCAAGAGATTTTTGTCCCTTTCCTATTGTTTTTTGTGCATACTCAAGCCCGATCCATAAATCCTGCTCCCCTCTCCCCCTCTCCCCCTCTCCTCCCCGAAAAAGAATAATGGAATATACAGCTCAAGAAATGATAGGAAAAAGTATTATTTTTTGTATAGGTATGTAGGTACAGTACTGGAGAGGAAAGTAATAGGTCAGATGACGAGTGAGGGCGACAAAAAATGGGTCTCTAACAGTCACTAGATTCCTATCACAGTTATCTGCTCTCTTCCATGTCAGAGAGTGTTTGTTTATAGTAAAGTGCAATGTTTTCATATCCAATTTTTCTTCTTACACTGCAATCATATGAATTGTTCTGTAGGTTAAAGTGTTCTCTCTCGGCCTGTCTCGGTCGGTCTCGAGGTCTCTCTCGGTCTGTTTCGAGGTCTCTCTCGAGGTCGGTCTCGAGGTCGGTCTCGAGGTCGGTCTCGAGGTCGGTCTCGGTCCGCGTCTCGGTCCGTCTCTTGGTCCGTCTCTCGGTCCGTCTTTCGGTCCGTCTCTCGGTCCGTCTTTCGGTCCGTCTCTCCATATAAATTATAAGACAACCCAAACAGTACAAAGGTCAAAGGATGAAGCTACAAATAAAGGAATGAGAAGAGAAGGTACTTGAATTACCACTCAGCTTACTAAGACAGCCAAGTGCTAGGCAGCTAAAAGAATGATCCAGCAGCAGCGAATGTTAATACTGCGAGGGTACTGCAACGTGGTTCAGTAGAGGAAACCCTGACATGAAGCTGAGTAAAGACTGATGTGTTGGTGCCAGAAAACTTAAGAGGCATTTTAATCACCTCGGAACGTTTGGAAGTGTGATCGATCTCTTGCTCTCCATCCACACTTGTTTCGACTGCAGTTTTGGTATTAGACGAAGAGAATTAATAAATAAATAAAAGGTTAAGTAAGAAGATCAGATTTCAAACATACTGATTTTAGGTTAGGTTACGTTAGGTCAGGTTAGATCAGATTAGGTTAGGTCAGGATAGCATAGGGTAGGGTAGGGTAGGGTAGGTTAGGGTAGGGTAGGTTAGGGCAGGTCAAGCCATGCTAGGTTAGGTTAGGTTGTCTTAGGTTTGGTTAGGTTAGGTCAGGTTGTGTAAGTTAAATTAGCTTAGGTCAAATTTGGTTAGGTTAGGTTAAGTTAGGTTAGGTTAGGTTAGGTTAGGTTCGGTTAGGCTTACATTGGTTTGGTTTGGTTACGTTAGGTTAGGATAGGTTAGATTACGTTAGTAGATACACAGATAAATACGTGCAGTAAATAGTTAGCTTGCGTAAACAGAAGCAACTGAAGAAAGATCAGTAGACAATAGATTTGTACCTGCATGTGCTTCCTTCGTCTTTCTAGTGTATTCACATCAAACACTCATTGACGGAGGTATCTTATGGATGAGCATGATAAGTGAGGAACAGCCGGGCAGGGACAGTGTAGGTCTGACGGTTTCTTGCGGCTTCCCTATGCCTCACTTCAGACATACATACACAAAAACAACTTACATATATACGTACATGGTTCCAGCGTTGGCGGGTGGACACAAAAAAAATAATTGAAATAGAATAAAGATAAATAAACAAATAAAAATCATGAATAATAAATAAATAAAATAACATACAATAAAAACAGACATTTTGTATGGAAGCTGCAGTTCGTCAGAGAGAGAGAGAGAGAGAGAGAGAGAGAGAGAGAGAGAGAGAGAGAGAGAGAGAGAGAGAGAGAGAGAGAGAGAGAGAGAGAGAGAGAGAGAGAGAGAGAGAGAGAGAGAGAGAGAGAGAGAGAGAGAGAGAGAGAGAGAGAGAGCTGGATTTCACTCCCCCTCTTTTCATAACAAGAATTTTCTGCTACAATATATTTCAGAAACGGACTTCATAAACGTGTGTGTGTGTGTGTGTGTGTGTGTGTGTGTGTGTTTTTTTTTTTTTTTTTTTTTACATTACAAGGGCACTGGCCAAGGGCAAACAAAGTGTTGGAAAAAAAAATCCTGCTGGTTGCCAGGCCCTGTTAAGAGGAAAGTAGAAAGAGAAAACAAAAAATCTAAAAGGAGGGTCCAGTTAACGTAAGAGGTGTCTTGACACTCCTCTTTGAAAGAGTTTAAGTCATAGGCAGGTGGAAATACAGACACAGGTAGAGAGTTCCAGAGTTTACCAGTGTAGGGAATGAAGGAGTGAAGATACTGGTTAACTCTTGCATTAGGAAGATGGACAGAATAGGGATGAGAAGAAGTAGAGAGTCTTGTGCAGCGAGGCCGCAGGAGGGGGAAGGCATGCAGTTAGCAAGTTCAGAAGAGCAGACAGCATGAAAACAGCGGTAGAAGACAGATAAAGATGCAACATTGCGGCGGTGACTTAAAGAATCAAGACAGTCAGTTAGAGGAGAAGAGTTGATAAGACGAAAAGCTTTAGATTCCACCTTGTTTAGTAAAGCTGTGTGTGGATCCCCCAGACATGAGAGCCATACTCCATACACGGGCGGATAAGGCCCTTGTACAGAGCAAGCAGCTGGGAGGGAGAGAAAATGGACGAAGACGCCATAGGACACCTAACTTCTTGGAAGCTGATTTAGCAAGAGTAGAGATGTGAAATTTCCAGTTTAGATTTTTAGTGAAGGATAGACCGAGTGTGTTTAATGTAGAGGAGAGGGAAGTTGAGTGTTATTGAAGAAGAGAGGATAGTTGTCTGGAAGGTTATGTCGAGTAGATAGTTGTAGAAATTGAGTTTTTGAGGCATTGAACAAAACCAGGTTTTCTCTGCCCCAATCAGAAACAAGTGAAAGATCAGAAGTTAGGCGTCCTATAGCATCTCGCCTTGAGTCATTTAATTGTTGTTGGGTTGGGCGTCTGTTGAACGCTGTTGAATAATGCAGGTGGTATCATCAGCATAGGAGTGGATAGGGCATTGAGTCAGATTTAGGAGATCATTGATGAATAATAGAAAGAGAGTGGGTGATAGGACAGAACCCTGTGGAACACCACTGTTGATAGTTTTAGGGAAGAACAGTGACCGTCTACTACAGCAGCAATAGAACGATCGGAAAGGAAACTGGAGATGAAGGTACAGAGAGAAGGATAGAATCCGTAGGAGGGTAGTTTAGAAATTAAAGATTTGTGCCAGACTCTATCGAAGGCTTTCGATATGTCAAGGCCGACAGCAAAGGTTTCACCGAAGTCCCTAAAAGAGGATGACCAAGATTCAGTTAGGAAAGTAAGAAGATCACCAGTAGATCTGCCTTTACGGAAACCATACTGGCAATCAGAGAGAAGGTTGTGAGCTGATAGATGCCTCATTATCTTCCTATTAAGGATAGACTCAAAGGCTTTAGAAAGGCAGGAAATCAAAGCTATAGGGCGGTAGTTAGAAGGATTGGAGTGGTCACCTTTTTTAGGGACAGGTTGAATGTGAGCAAACTTCCAGCAAGAAGGATAAATAGAAGTAGAGAGACACAGATGAAAGAGTTTGACCAGGCAGTGAGCGAGTTCGGAAGCACAGTTTTTGAGAACAACAGGAGGGACTCCATCCGGACCGTAAGCCTTCCGAGAATCAAGGCCAGAGAGGGCCAGGAAAACGTCTTTATAAAGAATTTTAATTTTAGGGATGAAGTAGTCAGAGGGTGGAGGAGTAGGAGGAATATGCCCAGAATCATCCAAAGTTGAGTTGGTAGCAAAGGTTTGAGCGAAGAGTTCAGCTTTAGAAAAGAAGAGACAGCTGTAGAGCCATCTGGATGAAGTAAAGGAGGGAAAGACGAAGAAGTAAAGTTGTTAGAGATATTATTGGCTAGATGCCAGAAATCTCGAGAGGAGTTAGAATTGGAAAGACTTTGACATTTTCTATTGATGAAAGAGTTTTTAGTAAGTTGGAGAATAGATTTGGCATGATTACGGGCAGAAATATATAGGGCATGAGTTTCAGCAGTTGGATGGCTACGGAACCGTTTGTGAGCCGCCTCTATCATTGACAGCACGAGAACAAGCAGAGTTAAACCAAGGCTTTTTAGCTTTAGGGTTAGAGAAAGTATGAGGAATGTATAGCTCCATGCCAGAGATAATCACCTCTGTTATGCGCTCGGCACAAAGAGAAGGATCTCTGACATGAAAACAATAATCATCCCAAGGGAAATCAGAATAGTACTGCCTTAGTTCCTCCCACTTAGCAGAGTTAAAATGCCAGAAGCACCTCCGCTTAGGCGGGTCCTGAGGCTGCACTGGAGTGATAGAACTGGTAACGGAAATTAGATTGTGGTCGGAGGAGCCCAACGGAGAGGAAAGTTTAACAGAGTAAGCAGAAGGGTTGGAGGTTAGGAAAAGATCAAGAATGTTGGGCGTGTCTCCAAGGCGGTCAGGAATACGGGTAGGGAACTTCACTAGCTGCTCTAGGTCATGAAGGATAGCAAAGTTGAAGGTTTGTTCACCAGGTTGGTCAGTGAAAGAAGATGAAAGCCAAAGCTGGTGGTGAACATTGAAATCCCTAAAATGGAGATCTCAGCAAAAGGAAAGTGAGATAAGATGTGCTCCACCTTGGAAGTCAAATAGTCAAAGAATTTTACATAGTCAGAGGAATTAGGTGAGAGGTATACAGCACAGATGAATTTAGTTAGAGAGTGACATTGA
>NC_059297.1:23821689-23844189 GCF_017591435.1 Portunus trituberculatus
CCGGAGAAGACACAAGCAATGGTTGTCTCTCGGTCCCCAGCCGCCATGGCAGCAATGGCAGGAAAGTTGTCTTTTGGCGCTGCTGCTCTCCCACTCAAGATGACGTCAAGATACTTGGAGTGGAGGTGGATCGAGGGCTGAGGTTTGACAGGCATGTCAAAACCATTGCCAAGAAAGCCTCTCACAGGATCTCCGCTCTCAGAAGGATCGCCAGTTTCCTCGACAGGAAGGGAGACTGCTGCTGTACAAGGCACAGGTGCGGCCCCACCTTGAATACGCAGCTCTCTCCTGGATGTCCTGTGCCGCCACACACAGAAGGAGACTGGACAGCATCCAACGCCGCGCCATACGGCTAGTAGATGCTGCACTACCACCTCACCCAGAGCCTGAGCGTCCCCTTGATTCACTGGAACACCGCAGAGACGTGGCGGCGATCGTAGTGTTCCATAAGGCACAGGTGCAAAGAGTGCCACATCTGGCAGGGCTGCGTCATCCTCTAAGAGTCACCGCACGGAGCACGAGAACGGTGCTCAATGGTGGTGACGCCGTAGAGGTGCCGCGATCCCACGGGTGTCAGCATCAACGCACCTTCGCAGGACGCGTCTCCAGGATGTGGAACTTGTTCACGGCCGCGGTGCCTCACGTCCAGGAGATGAACACACAGTGTCAAACTGATGGCACATAAGTGGAGACAGACACTGCCAACTCCTCTGACACTCTTTGTGACGTGACACTCAGTGTAGTGCAGTGCGTGAATAGTGCTAGTGAAGTGAAACGAATAGTGCTCCATTTACATGCTGACCATCTTGTATATTATCTATTTTTAAGTCTTTTGATAATTGTAGTATGGCACAACGCCTTTGGGTATTACTTTGAAAAGCTTTGTTTAAATAAAGGCATCCAGGGTGGCTTGCTACGACTCTTGGGAAATTACCTGCAGGACAGAAGCCTCAAGGTGGTTGTCAACGGGCAAACATCTGAGTCCCTGCCTGTGGAGGCATCAGTGCCACAGGGTTCAATTCTTGGCCCACTCCTGTGGAATATCTACGTGGATGATCTTCTCCAGCTACTGCCAGGAGTCATGGCCTATGCTGATGACTGCACCCTCTCCTATACCTATCCACGCCAGGACAGTGGGCGGGCTGCTGAGGCCATCAATCAGCAGCTACGAGTGATAAAGGAGTGGGGTGCTCGATGGCAAGTGACATTCGCGCCGGAGAAGACACAAGCAATGGTTGTCTCTCGGTCCCCAGCCGCCATGGCAGCAATGGCAGGAAAGTTGTCTTTTGGCGCTGCTGCTCTCCCACTCCAAGATGACGTCAAGATACTTGGAGTGGAGGTGGATCGAGGGCTGAGGTTTGACAGGCATGTCAAAACCATTGCCAAGAAAGCCTCTCACAGGATCTCCGCTCTCAGAAGGATCGCCAGTTTCCTCGACAGGAAGGGAGACTGCTGCTGTACAAGGCACAGGTGCGGCCCCACCTTGAATACGCAGCTCTCTCCTGGATGTCCTGTGCCGCCACACACAGAAGGAGACTGGACAGCATCCAACGCCGCGCCATACGGCTAGTAGATGCTGCACTACCACCTCACCCAGAGCCTGAGCGTCCCCTTGATTCACTGGAACACCGCAGAGACGTGGCGGCGATCGTAGTGTTCCATAAGGCACAGGTGCAAAGAGTGCCACATCTGGCAGGGCTGCGTCATCCTCTAAGAGTCACCGCACGGAGCACGAGAACGGTGCTCAATGGTGGTGACGCCGTAGAGGTGCCGCGATCCCACGGGTGTCAGCATCAACGCACCTTCGCAGGACGCGTCTCCAGGATGTGGAACTTGTTCACGGCCGCGGTGCCTCACGTCCAGGAGATGAACACACAGTGTCAAACTGATGGCACATAAGTGGAGACAGACACTGCCAACTCCTCTGACACTCTTTGTGACGTGACACTCAGTGTAGTGCAGTGCGTGAATAGTGCTAGTGAAGTGAAACGAATAGTGCTCCATTTACATGCTGACCATCTTGTATATTATCTATTTTTAAGTCTTGTAAATATTGTAGAAATAGATTGTAGTACCCTTAGAATAGGTAGCACACGACAGTGCGCCTTTGGGTACATGTTCCTTTGTATTAAGTTTTGTTTAAATAAAAAAAAGAGAGAGAGAGAGAGAGAGAGAGAGAGAGAGAGAGAGAGAGAGAGAGAGAGAGAGAGAGAGAGAAAGAGAGAAGAGAATTGTGTAAATAACGATGAAACTCTCTCTTCTCTCTCTCTCTCTCTCTTCTCTCTCTCTCTCTCTCTCTCTCTCTCTCTCTCTCTCTCTCGTTAGTTATCCATACATGCACGTACTTAAATATCTATTAATTCCTTCATCTCCCCATTTTTCTATAACCTATTCCACATTCACCTTTCTTCATCATTCGCCACTTATCACGCCGATCAGTCCTTTTTCAATATTCATTATCCTTCCATTATTCACGGCGACAAATGCAGCCAGAGAAACTTCGCACCTGGGGCAGATTAAGTCATTAAGTGGTAGGGAAGGAAGGAGGAAAGGAAGGAAGCTGAGAAGGAGAGAAGCGTGTTTTGAAACTGCGTCTATTTCACCTTTGTCATTATACGTTGTGGAAATTTTTTTTTTTTTTCCTTTTATAGTTTTGATTTCATACATTTTTCTTTACTTTTTTCTCTTTTTTTTCTTGTTTTGATTTCATATATTTTTCGATTTTGTTTTTCTTTTTTTCCTTTCTTTTAGTTTTGATAATTTTATGCATTTTTTTTTCTTCTTTTCTTTCAGTTTTTTTCTTATTTCAGTTCACTAACATTCTAGTTGTGCGTGCTAATCTATAAGTAAGTGTCGTGTGTTATTGTTATTAAAGGTCTTGTAGTAGATTCATATTGATTCTATTTAGTTCTTTTGTAATTCAGTACTCTCTCTCTCTCTCTCTCTCTCTCTCTCTCTCTCTCTCTCTCTCTCTCTCTCTCTCTCTCTCTCTCTCTCTCTCTCTCTCTCTCTCTCACTTTGTCGTTTAGTTATGCATGAAAGCGCCACATTTCATCTTTTTTTTTTTAGTACTTATTTTATTGCAATACATTTAAGATTTAATTAGCTTTTCTTTCACAAATATTAAATTTACCTAATTTGTTAAGTTCACAGGCAGATTCAAGTCTTCGGTCTAAACATACTGCGAGGAAAATCTATTTAGACATATATTTTGAGCCTAAGAGTAAATGGTCAAAAAGAATTACTGGGATTTAATCTTACATTCCTACCTTTCATATTATTACGATAAAAAATCTGAAATAAAAATACATATCAACAAGATCTTACAAGCAAGCATTCAAAATCACTTTAATGTCTTACTACAACTATTTCCCTATGCCACACACACACACACACACACACACACACACACACACACACACACACACACACACACACACACACACACACACATCTCATTTTCCTATTCACATATGCTTTACCTTCTCACTACGAGTCTTTTGCAAGGCCACAGAGATGATTAGCCAGGTTATCAGAGTCGTTCTCCTCTTTATGCTGTAGAAATCTCGTTCATCTGTCACTAGAAACGTGAAGATACCCTTGAAACCTGTGTCATTTTAACTGGAGTCTTTAAAAAGTAATGTAAGTGCAGTCAGAAATGTTTCAAAATAATTATTGTCTTGCATTCTTGCCTTTGGGAATACAAAATCGAAAAACAGTCTTATTTTACATTTCTGCCTCATACTATATCCCTCTTTGGAATGGAATAGACAGTGGATCGTATAATACACTGTAGAGCTGAGCACACACACACACACACACACACACACACACACACACACACACACACACACACACAGGCATAGATGAAAGTACACGAGTATAGCAAAATATTACACAACTTTCTACTATTAAAGATTGAGATCAAGATTTTCACTGCTGTTGATACTTACGTTAATGGGATAGTGGTGATGACATTATTGTTGTTGTTGTTGTTAGTGGTGGTGATGGTCGTTGTGACAGTGGTAATGATAAATGTTGTTATTGTTGTTGTCTTGTGGAGAGAGAGAGAGAGAGAGAGAGAGAGAGAGAGAGAGAGAGAGAGAGAGAGAGAGAGAGAATGGAGTATGCTAGCCTGAGGTAAGGTACATAAATAGGTAGGCCTGAAAAGGGAAGGAAAAAATTGAAGGCTATAGAATAAAATTTGTACGCAACCAAATAAATACTTGATATTTTTCCTGAAGAGGCTTTGAAGCAGAAAGAGAGAGAGAGAGAGAGAGAGAGAGAGAGAGAGAGAGAGAGAGAGAGAGAGAGAGAGAGAGAGAGAGAATAAATATAGGGTAAACTGTATTGTACACATAGTAGGTAGGCCTAGCAGGAAAAAAAACGTATCTAAGCCTACAAATCAAAATTGGTACCTACACAATTACAACGTTCAATCATTATTCTTTGTAAATGAGAACTATACATTTTGAAAAAGGCTTCAAAATAAAGTGAATGTATTTCCCGTCCAGAAGATGAGGAGATGTATGAATAAATAAACACAGTAGTAATAACACACAGTAAGAAGACACAAACAAACTGCTAACAAAGACGATACAAAAGAAATAACCCAATATAACAATTTCTAAGTACATCTCTTTTACAACAAAACTAGCAACACGTCACACAAATATAAATCTATTCTTTTTCTTAACAGTAAGCAACTATGATTTCAGAGAGAGAGAGAGAGAGAGAGAGAGAGAGAGAGAGAGAGAGAGAGAGAGAGAGAGAGAGAGAGAGAGAGAGATGGGAGGGAAGGGGCGACAAGATATATGAAAGGCAGTGTGAGAGAACTGTTTTGGGAGGAAAGAAAGGAAGGTGTGTGTGTGTGTGTGTGTGTGTGTGTGTGTGTGTGTGTGTGTGTGTGTGTGTGTGTGTGTGTGTGTGTGTGTGTGTGTGTGTCACGTGTGACAGCCATGATAAACATATCTCACACACACACACACACACACACACACACACACACACACACTAGTAGCTAAACAGAGACACATATTTCTTGCATAAACAGACAAGACAGACAGACAGACAGACAGACAGACAGATATATATAGACAGAGATTTCATCCTATCTAAAATTTTTATTATGCCATGAAAAAATTAAGAAAATAGAAAGAGTGCGTAAAGAATATATTGTAAAACAGAATATTCAAATCTGCAAAATGTATTCATTACATTATACACTCTCTCTCTCTCTCTCTCTCTCTCTCTCTCTCTCTCTCTCTCTCTCTCTCTCTCTCTCTCTCTCTCTGTGTGTGTGTGTGTGTGTGTGTGAGAACGAGAAAGAGAATCACGGAGAGAGAGAGAGAGAGAGAGAGAGAGAGAGAGAGAGAGAGAGAGAGAGAGAGAGAGAGAGAGAGAGAGAGAGAGAGAGATGTGGCATACAGACATATAGACGGACAGAGGCGAGCAGGAAGGGAAGTAGGAAGACTGGGAGCGAGGAAGGGAGGAACAAAAACACAGGAGACTCCAGAGGAACCAGCGTAAAAGTTTATTTCACAGGTAAAAGGAGGAATCTTCGCTAAAGCCCTGACCATTCTACCTTTGTGTCGTGTTGGATTTATGCTACGGTAATGTGTGACTGATAGATTGCTCCTCTCCTCGTCTGTGATATAAGAGTGTCGAGAACAATATTACTCATACTAACGCAGAAGAAAAGCTCTGTAAATGTAGGTTCAAAATCCCAAGAGTGTGTGTGTGTGTATGTATGTGTGTATGAGTGGGGTGAGGTGCAAACTCGTGCATTGCCTCAGTTGTTTCTGTATGTACATATAAGAATGCGTATAAATATGTACGTAAGAGCGTTTAGCTTGGTGTATGTTCTCCTACGGCTGCCTATCCTTATTTTTAGCTAAAGCCACAAGTCAACTGAAGGGCTTAAATGATTAGGTAATAGGTAAATATGTCTGTCACACACACACACACACACACACACACACACACACACACACACACACACACACACACACACACAGTTTAGTTCAGTTCAATGATTTATTCAACATTTTAGAGAGAGAGAGAGAGAGAGAGAGAGAGAGAGAGAGAGAGAGAGAGAGAGAGAGAGAGAGAGAGAGAGGGAGAGGGAGACAGACAGACAGACAGACAGACAGACAGACAGACAGACAGACAGACAGACAGACAGACAGACAGAACTTGCCACACCCCTTTGCTCTATCATCAATGCCTCCCTTGCTCAACATTCCTGCCCCGATGACTGGAAGACATCTTACGTCACCCCCCTCCCCAAAATTTCTAATCCACAGTCACTGAATGATCTAAGACCAGTCGCCATCACCCCTATACCCAGCCTTATCTGTGAAGATTTTGTTTTCGACTGGGCCTATAACAAAATTTGTAACTCTATTGACACACAACAATTTGGCAATATTAATTTTTTTTTTTTTTTTTTTTTTACATTACAAGGGCACTGGCCAAGGGCAAACAAAGTGTTGGAAAAAAAAAATCCCGCTGGTTGCCAGGCCCTGTTAAGAAGAAAGGAGAAAGAGAAAAAACAAAAAAAATCTAAAAGGAGGGTCCAGTTAACGTAAGAGGTGTCTTGACACTCCTCTTTTGAAAGAGTTTAAGTCATAGGCAGGTGGAAATACAGACACAGGTAGAGAGTTCCAGAGTTTACCAGTGTAGGGAATGAAGGAGTGAAGATACTGGTTAACTCTTGCATTAGGAAGATGGACAGAATAGGGATGAGAAGAAGTAGAGAGTCTTGTGCAGCGAGGCCGCAGGAGGGGAAGGCATGCAGTTAGCAAGTTCAGAAGAGCAGACAGCATGAAAACAGCGGTAGAAGACAGATAAAGATGCAACATTGCGGCGGTGACTTAAAGAATCAAGACAGTCAGTTAGAGGAGAAGAGTTGATAAGACGAAAAGCTTTAGATTCCACCTTGTTTAGTAAAGCTGTGTGTGGATCCCCCAGACATGAGAGCCATACTCCATACACGGGCGGATAAGGCCCTTGTACAGAGCAAGCAGCTGGGAGGGAGAAAAATGGACGAAGACGCCATAGGACACCTAACTTCTTGGAAGCTGATTTAGCAAGAGTAGAGATGTGAAATTTCCAGTTTAGATTTTTAGTGAAGGATAGACCGAGTGTGTTTAATGTAGAGGAGAGGGAAGTTGAGTGTTATTGAAGAAGAGAGGATAGTTGTCTGGAAGGTTATGTCGAGTAGATAGTTGTAGAAATTGAGTTTTGAGGCATTGAACAAAACCAGGTTTTCTCTGCCCCAATCAGAAACAAGTGAAAGATCAGAAGTTAGGCGTCCTATAGCATCTCGCCTTGAGTCATTTAATTGTTGTTGGGTTGGGCGTCTGTTGAACGCTGTTGAATAATGCAGGTGGTATCATCAGCATAGGAGTGGATAGGGCATTGAGTCAGATTTAGGAGATCATTGATGAATAATAGAAAGAGAGTGGGTGATAGGACAGAACCCTGTGGAACACCACTGTTGATAGTTTTAGGGAAGAACAGTGACCGTCTACTACAGCAGCAATAGAACGATCGGAAAGGAAACTGGAGATGAAGGTACAGAGAGAAGGATAGAATCCGTAGGAGGGTAGTTTAGAAATTAAAGATTTGTGCCAGACTCTATCGAAGGCTTTCGATATGTCAAGGCCGACAGCAAAGGTTTCACCGAAGTCCCTAAAGAGGATGACCAAGATTCAGTTAGGAAAGTAAGAAGATCACCAGTAGATCTGCCTTTACGGAAACCATACTGGCAATCAGAGAGAAGGTTGTGAGCTGATAGATGCCTCATTATCTTCCTATTAAGGATAGACTCAAAGGCTTTAGAAAGGCAGGAAATCAAAGCTATAGGGCGGTAGTTAGAAGGATTGGAGTGGTCACCTTTTTTAGGGACAGGTTGAATGTGAGCAAACTTCCAGCAAGAAGGATAAATAGAAGTAGAGAGACACAGATGAAAGAGTTTGACCAGGCAGTGAGCGAGTTCGGAAGCACAGTTTTGAGAACAACAGGAGGGACTCCATCCGGACCGTAAGCCTTCCGAGAATCAAGGCCAGAGAGGGCCAGGAAAACGTCTTTATAAAGAATTTTAATTTTAGGGATGAAGTAGTCAGAGGGTGGAGGAGTAGGAGGAATATGCCCAGAATCATCCAAAGTTGAGTTGGTAGCAAAGGTTTGAGCGAAGAGTTCAGCTTTAGAAAAAGAAGAGACAGCTGTAGAGCCATCTGGATGAAGTAAAGGAGGGAAAGACGAAGAAGTAAAGTTGTTAGAGATATTATTGGCTAGATGCCAGAAATCTCGAGAGGAGTTAGAATTGGAAAGACTTTGACATTTTCTATTGATGAAAGAGTTTTTAGTAAGTTGGAGAATAGATTTGGCATGATTACGGGCAGAAATATATAGGGCATGAGTTTCAGCAGTTGGATGGCTACGGAACCGTTTGTGAGCCGCCTCTCTATCATTGACAGCACGAGAACAAGCAGAGTTAAACCAAGGCTTTTTAGCTTTAGGGTTAGAGAAAGTATGAGGAATGTATAGCTCCATGCCAGAGATAATCACCTCTGTTATGCGCTCGGCACAAAGAGAAGGATCTCTGACATGAAAACAATAATCATCCCAAGGAAATCAGAATAGTACTGCCTTAGTTCCTCCCACTTAGCAGAGTTAAAATGCCAGAAGCACCTCCGCTTAGGCGGGTCCTGAGGCTGCACTGGAGTGATAGAACTGGTAACGGAAATTAGATTGTGGTCGGAGGAGCCCAACGGAGAGGAAAGTTTAACAGAGTAAGCAGAAGGGTTGGAGGTTAGGAAAAGATCAAGAATGTTGGGCGTGTCTCCAAGGCGGTCAGGAATACGGGTAGGGAACTGCACTAGCTGCTCTAGGTCATGAAGGATAGCAAAGTTGAAGGTTTGTTCACCAGGTTGGTCAGTGAAAGAAGATGAAAGCCAAAGCTGGTGGTGAACATTGAAATCCCTAAAATGGAGATCTCAGCAAAAGGAAAGTGAGATAAGATGTGCTCCACCTTGGAAGTCAAATAGTCAAAGAATTTTACATAGTCAGAGGAATTAGGTGAGAGGTATACAGCACAGATGAATTTAGTTAGAGAGTGACATTGAAGTCTTAGCCAGATGGTAGAAAATTCTGAAGATTCAAGATTGTGGGCACGAGAGCAAGTGGTGTCGTTACGCACGTATGCGCAACATCCAGCTTTGGATTGAAAATGAGGATAGAGCAAGTAGGAGGGAACAGAAAAGGGGCTGCTGTCAGTAGTCACAGACAACTGTGTTTCAGTTAGGAAGAGAAGATGAGGTTTAGTAGAGGAGAGGTGGTGTTCCACAGATTGAAAATTAGAACGAAGGCCACGAATGTTGCAGAAATTGATAGTGAAAGTATTAGATGAAGTGTCAAGACACCCAAGGTCGACAGCAGAGGGCAGTCCGACCTGGGGACATTTATGGTCCCCTCCCAGAGGGGACTCCGAGGCAGGGCGTGGTGAAGCCATTATTAAATTTTGATTTGAAGAGAGTGTAAAAGTGTAAGGTGTTGTAGTGTAGTGTAGGAAGTAGTAGAAGTTGTCTTTAGAGGGCAGGCTGCAGCTGCTCAATTGTATAAATGAGACCACAAAGGGAACCGGGAAGAGAGGACACGGGAATCACTCAGTCTGCAGCACTGCCTACATCCCCGTAAGTACCTCTCCTGGAGTATTCCACCGGGCGGCAGGTGACTACTGCCTACTACATCTCACTATTGTCAGCTTAATTCGTACAGCCATACAAACGCAACATTCTCTAGCTATTGCTTTTGTGGACTTCAGAAAGGCCTTTGATCTTGTTGATCACACTGTTGTGATAAATAAAGCCATCACTCTGGGTCTCTTACCTGATATGGTTGGCAGACTTCCTCACAAGGCAGTCATTCGTTATCATCTGTCTCCTCTTTAACAGCTCACATGCTCCCTCAAACAAGATAATTGTGTTTCCTCATCCTTATCAACGATGCTCTGTACAAGCTGGAATATGTGGACGACTGCACCGTGTAATCAACAACACCAAAGACTTCTTAGCACTGCAGTATCTAAACCAACTACAGACGTGGACAGGACAACAAAATGACCATCAACCACACCAAGACCGTATGCACATTTGTATACAGCAACAGTTTAGCTTTCTGTTCATTATGGTCCGCAGCACCAAGCTTCTATGTCTTGGTATGATCAGTTAACATAAGCAGCATGTTTAACATCATCATAGCCTCATATAAAATCTATTTACTGACTCATTAGCACAGATGAGCTGATGTACCTCATCTTTATATTAAGCTCATGTACATATGGTCCTCCTCCTGAATCACACAACGACAACAGCTAGATTCAGAGGACGTTCATCATCCTTGGGCCTGCCTACAGGTTACGAGGACGTGATGCCTGAGTCTGCCGAGGCTGGCCAAGACACCAGGAAGCCTTGGAAAAATTTAAGGACTGCTGCGTCATATCTCCGCCATGCTACCAGATGTTGCTCGCGCCAGACACCATAATCGCGTGGCGCCTTTGAAATTGCGCACGGATCTACCGGCTCAGCGCTGCCCACTATTGTAGCTTTAAATAAATAAGTGAATTTCTATTAAGTTTTTCCATAGTTAGGTTAAGCATTTTTAGTTCATTGTGGTAATGTCCCATGTACATTTTCAGTGTTTTTTTTTACATTGCCTAATTAATAAACCGTTTATTATTATTATTATTATTATTACAGACAGACAGACAGACAGACAGACAGACAGACAGACAGACAGACAGACAGAGAGAGAGAGAGAGAGAGAGAGAGAGAGAAAGAGAGTGTGTGTGTGTGTGTGTGTGTGTGTGTGTGTGTGTGTGTGTGTGTGTGTGTGTAATTCATCTCGGTCGCCTGTTGGTCACTCAGTCAGTCTTCCTCATTACGGAGCGAGCTCAGAGCTCATAGACCGATCTTCAGGTAGGACTGAGACCACAACACACTCCACACACCGGAAAAGCGAGGCCACAACCCCTCGAGTTACATCCCGTACCTATTTACTGCTAGGTGAACACACCCCACACATTAAGGCTTGCCCATTTGCCTCGCCGCTTCCCGGGATTCGAACCCGGGCCCTCTCGATTATGAGTCGAGCTTGCTAACCACTACACTACGTGTGTGTGTGTGTGTGTGTGTGTGTGTGTGTGTGTGTGTGTGTGTGTGTGTGTGTGTGTGTGTGTGTGTGTGTTTTCTTCTGTTAACAATGTAAAACCATAAAACACCCTTGAAAATCCGTGTCACTGCAACTAAAGCTTTTTAAACATGGGCATTTATTCCAAGAGTATCTCCAATCATGATTGCTAAAATATTTCAATTTATCACTAGAACCATAAAACATTGACAATCCGCATCACTTCAACTAGAGCCCTTTAAAAAATATGATTTTTCAGACGTTTTTCTCCTGTTAGTAAGGCGGAAATACTGATAACATATCACTAGAACATTAAAAACACCCTTGAAAGCCTGTGTCAGTCCAACTAGAACCTTTTGAGTATAGATAGCAGTGTATTCAAGGCTGTTTCTCCAGATAACCTCATCAATACCATGACGCGTTTTCATATTCATTCTGCTTACTATTTGGTGATTTTATACAGCTTCAGAAACTTATGTAGGGATTAAAATAGAGAAGACTCTGGCCATTAATCTTCTGACCTCCATAGACCTTTCCTAATATAAACAAAATGGTCTTAATCGTACACAAATCTCAAGATAAACATGAGTCCCAGTACTGAAGGGATTAAGAATGCTTAGATATTGTTAATCTGTCACCAAAACGCTAAAAACACACTTAAAACCAGTATAGCATATAGGTAACAGGATTGACAAGGCTGGATAAAGTGGTAGAGAGACACACACACAGACAGACAGACAGACAAACAGATAGAGATAAGGATAAGAAAAGTAAGTCAAACGAATATTTTAACAATGCTGATCAGGGAGAGAGAGAGAGAGAGAGAGAGAGAGAGAGAGAGAGAGAGAGAGAGAGAGAGAGAGAGAGAGAGAGAGAGAGAGAGAGAGAGAGAGAGAGAGAGAGAGAGAGAGAGAGAGAGAGAGAGAGAGAGAGAGAGAGAAGGCCCTCTTTATCTATTCTTCCTCATTTCTTCTTTTTCTTCCTTTCCTTCTTCATTCCATATTTCTTCCTTCACCTCCTCCTCCTCTTCCAAACACCACCCACACATCAGCAGGTACCACACTACACTACACCACACACCACCAGACACCACTACATACCACCAGACAGTAGCAGACACCACACCACACACCACCAGACACCACTACATACCACCAGACACCACCACAACACACCAAACACCACCACAACACACCAAACACCACCGCAACACACCAGACACCACTAAAATACACCGCACATACCACCAGACAACACCACAACACCATTAAACACCACCAGAATACACCATACCATCACATCACACCAGATACCACCACATACCACCAGAACACACTATACCACAACAGCACAACAACACACCACACAAGACACCATTATCAGACATCACACACCACACCAATACACACCATACCATCACCAGGCACCACCAAGTATCATCAAACAATACACCACACCTTCTGGAGATACCTGGAAAATGCTGGAAATTGGTGCAAATATTATCGATAAGACGCGGGCAGGCGGGAGAGAAGGCGTCTGTTGTGTCCAGGTGTTTTCAAGACAGGAGGTATGAACGGGACATCAACATTCACCTATTCAAGCATTATTTGGGACACCTTTGTGGTTATTTGTCTATTTTCCTGGTTAATGTTGTCTTTCCTTCACGTGTGAGTCTGGAAACACACGGGGTTTTGGTATTAATTCGTGCACAGACAGCAAGGGAGGCAGGAAGAAAACTCCATTTCTCGTCTTGTATTTACATATACGGAAGCACACTGCTACACACACAAAAGATAGGCGCCCACACCAGAATGCACCAAATATTCTATCTTGCCATACACTCTAACTAACGCTGTGGACGTTGGTGGAAAGACTGAGTGGACCACGCATCACCAGGATGACTACACAGCCGAAAATACGTAATTCTTACATTTTGAAAATGACGCCTCGGAAAAAGGAAGCTAAACTGGATTATGTTATATATTCCGACTTAGTACAATTTTCAGTTAACACATGGAATGTAAAATCATTCTCAGTTTAAGCAATGACAAAAACAAAAAAATAACTCGAAGGAATGGTGTGTTTATTTTACGAACGGGATAATAAAAATCTTATATAATCTAGATGGAAAACACAGCCAGGCTAGATCATACATGGAGTAGGCAGTAGTCACCTGCCGCCCGGTGGAATACTCCAGGAGAGGTACTTACGGGGATGTAGGCAGTGCTGCAGACTGAGTGATTCCCCGTGTTCTCTCTTCCCGGTTCCCTTTGTGGTCTCATTTATACAATTGAGCAGCTGCAGCCTGCCCTCTAAAGACAACTTCTACTACTTCCTACACTACACTACAACACCTTACACTTTTACACTCTCTTCAAATCAAAATTTAATAATGGCTTCACCACGCCCTGCCTCGGAGTCCCCTCTGGGAGGGACCATAAATGTCCCCAGGTCGGACTGCCCTCTGCTGTCGACCTTGGGTGTCTTGACACTTCATCTAATACTTTCACTATCAATTTCTGCAACATTCGTGGCCTTCGTTCTAATTTTCAATCTGTGGAACACCACCTCTCCTCTACTAAACCTCATCTTCTCTTCCTAACCGAAACACAGTTGTCTGTGACTACTGACAGCAGCCCTTTTCTGTTCCTCCTACTTGCTCTATCCTCATTTTCAATCCAAAGCTGGATGTTGCGCATACGTGCGTAACGACACCACTTGCTCTCGTGCCCACAATCTTGAATCTTCAGAATTTTCTACCATCTGGCTAAGACTTCAATGTCACTCTCTAACTAAATTCATCTGTGCTGTATACCTCTCACCTAATTCCTCTGACTATGTAAAATTCTTTGACTATTTGACTTCCAAGGTGGAGCACATCTTATCTCACTTTCCTTTTGCTGAGATCTCCATTTTAGGGATTTCAATGTTCACCACCAGCTTTGGCTTTCATCTTCTTTCACTGACCAACCTGGTGAACAAACCTTCAACTTTGCTATCCTTCATGACCTAGAGCAGCTAGTGCAGTTCCCTACCCGTATTCCTGACCGCCTTGGAGACACGCCCAACATTCTTGATCTTTTCCTAACCTCCAACCCTTCTGCTTACTCTGTTAAACTTTCCTCTCCGTTGGGCTCCTCCGACCACAATCTAATTTCCGTTACCTGTTCTATCACTCCAGTGCAGCCTCAGGACCCGCCTAAGCGGAGGTGCTTCTGGCATTTTAACTCTGCTAAGTGGGAGGAACTAAGGCAGTACTATTCTGATTTCCCTTGGGATGATTATTGTTTTCATGTCAGAGATCCTTCTCTTTGTGCCGAGCGCATAACAGAGGTGATTATCTCTGGCATGGAGCTATCATTCCTCATACTTTCTCTAACCCTAAAGCTAAAAAGCCTTGGTTTAACTCTGCTTGTTCTCGTGCTGTCAATGATAGAGGCGGCTCACAAACGGTTCCGTAGCCATCCAACTGCTGAAACTCATGCCCTATATATTTCTGCCCGTAATCATGCCAAATCTATTCTCCAACTTACTAAAACTCTTTCATCAATAGAAAATGTCAAAGTCTTTCCAATTCTAACTCCTCTCGAGATTTCTGGCATCTAGCCAATAATATCTCTAACAACTTTACTTCTTCGTCTTTCCCTCCTTTACTTCATCCAGATGGCTCTACAGCTGTCTCTTCTTTTCTAAAGCTGAACTCTTCGCTCAAACCTTTGCTACCAACTCAACTTTGGATGATTCTGGGCATATTCCTCCTACTCCTCCACCCTCTGACTACTTCATCCCTAAAATTAAAATTCTTTATAAAGACGTTTTCCTGGCCCTCTCTGGCCTTGATTCTCGGAAGGCTTACGGTCCGGATGGAGTCCCTCCTGTTGTTCTCAAAAACTGTGCTTCCGAACTCGCTCACTGCCTGGTCAAACTCTTTCATCTGTGTCTCTCTACTTCTATTTATCCTTCTTGCTGGAAGTTTGCTCACATTCAACCTGTCCCTAAAAAGGTGACCACTCCAATCCTTCTAACTACCGCCCT
Organism: Portunus trituberculatus; assembly: GCF_017591435.1. Classification (NCBI taxonomy): domain Eukaryota; kingdom Metazoa; phylum Arthropoda; class Malacostraca; order Decapoda; family Portunidae; genus Portunus; species Portunus trituberculatus. The sequence goes on from NC_059297.1 coordinate 23,836,918, forward strand.
ATAGCTTTGATTTCCTGCCTTTCTAAAGCCTTTGAGTCTATCCTTAATAGGAAGATAATGAGGCATCTATCAGCTCACAACCTTCTCTCTGATTGCCAGTATGGTTTCCGTAAAGGCAGATCTACTGGTGATCTTCTTACTTTCCTAACTGAATCTTGGTCATCCTCTTTTAGGGACTTCGGTGAAACCTTTGCTGTCGGCCTTGACATATCGAAAGCCTTCGATAGAGTCTGGCACAAATCTTTAATTTCTAAACTACCCTCCTACGGATTCTATCCTTCTCTCTGTACCTTCATCTCCAGTTTCCTTTCCGATCGTTCTATTGCTGCTGTAGTAGACGGTCACTGTTCTTCCCTAAAACTATCAACAGTGGTGTTCCACAGGGTTCTGTCCTATCACCCACTCTCTTTCTATTATTCATCAATGATCTCCTAAATCTGACTCAATGCCCTATCCACTCCTATGCTGATGATACCACCTTGCATTATTCAACAGCGTTCAACAGACGCCCAACCCAACAACAATTAAATGACTCAAGGCGAGATGCTATAGGACGCCTAACTTCTGATCTTTCACTTGTTTCTGATTGGGGCAGAGAAAACCTGGTTTTGTTCAATGCCTCAAAAACTCAATTTCTACAACTATCTACTCGACATAACCTTCCAGACAACTATCCTCTCTTCTTCAATAACACTCAACTTCCCTCTCCTCTACATTAAACACACTCGGTCTATCCTTCACTAAAAATCTAAACTGGAAATTTCACATCTCTACTCTTGCTAAATCAGCTTCCAAGAAGTTAGGTGTCCTGTGGCGTCTTCGTCCATTTTCTCTCCCTCCCAGCTGCTTGCTCTGTACAGGGCCTTATCCGCCCGTGTATGGAGTATGGCTCTCATGTCTGGGGGATCCACACACAGCTTTACTAAACAAGGTGGAATCTAAAGCTTTTCGTCTTATCAACTCTTCTCCTCTAACTGACTGTCTTGATTCTTTAAGTCACCGCCGCAATGTTGCATCTTTATCTGTCTTCTACCGCTGTTTTCATGCTGTCTGCTCTTCTGAACTTGCTAACTGCATGCCTTCCCCCTCCTGCGGCCTCGCTGCACAAGACTCTCTACTTCTTCTCATCCCTATTCTGTCCATCTTCCTAATGCAAGAGTTAACCAGTATCTTCACTCCTTCATTCCCTACACTGGTAAACTCTGGAACTCTCTACCTGTGTCTGTATTTCCACCTGCCTATGACTTAAACTCTTTCAAAAGAGGAGTGTCAAGACACCTCTTACGTTAACTGGACCCTCCTTTTAGATTTTTTGTTTTTCTTTCTCCTACTTTCCTCTTAACAGGGCCTGGCAACCAGCGGGATTTTTTTTTCCAACACTTTGTTTTCCCTTGGCCAGTGCCCTTGTAATGTAAAAAAAAAAAAAAAAAAGAACAAATCTAGTCAGATCCATTTTTTTTTTTTTTTTTTTTTGCACCGTTCCGTTACACCACAACTTTTGTTCCCATCCACCTTGCACACCTCCTCTCCTATCTACCTCCACCTCATCCACCTCATCCAACACAGCGGCTTTTAAATCACCTGGAAAACAAAAAAAAGTGTTCTAAAATCTCCCAAGGAAAAATGGTATTGTAACCGAACGGGCAAGGCAGACGGGTGTTGTGGTGGTGTCTGGTCTGTTGTGGTGGTGTGTGAGTTTAGTGGTGTGTGGTTTCTGGTAATGTGTTGTGTTGTGGTGTGGTGTAATATGGTGTGTACTGGTGTGTGCTGGTGTAAGGTAGTGTGTGATATGGTGTGGTGTTGCATAGTCGTGTGTAGTGGTGTTTGGTGGTGGTGTGGTGTGGTGTGATGTGGTGTAGTATGGTATGATATGGTATGGTATGGTATGCTATTATGTGGATACTGAGAGACCGTATACAGCGTCACCATCACACCCGTCTGCCGCAACAAGTTCACATACCGTCGGCGGGCATTAATGGTTCGTCTCCACAATGTTGTCTCAGCTCGCCTGTGGCCGGGCTTAGGCTACCGTTCTCCCTGATAGGTTGCGGGCTGGAGGGTGTCGCCTGTGCTACGCTCCCCGTGACAACACCATCGAGCACTACCTGCCCCAGGGTCTGCCGCTGGTTACCGTCTGCCGTCACCTACTGCTGCCAGACGCGTTGGGCGAACTTCTCATGCGCTACCCTCACTCTGGAAGGTACTCTTAATGACTTGCCCTGCGTTAACATCTCTGCTGTCTATATTGTTATTTAGTGTGTGTGTGTGTGTGTGTGTGTGTGTGTGTGTGTGTGTGTGTGTGTGTGTGTGTGTGTGTGTGTGTGTGTGTGTGTGTGTGTGTGTGTGTGTGTGTGTTGATTAAATGTTTTGTAACTCATGAGCAATCTATTGCATATTTGTCTGATGCTATATACGTCGGAATAAATTGATCAAATCAAATCTCTCTCTCTCTCTCTCTCTCTCTCTCTCTCTCTCTCTCTCTCTCTCTCTCTCTCTCTCTCTCAATAAACGAAATACCTATCATGCTTTAATTAGATAATCAATTAATCAAATAGATAGAATATTAATTAATTAATTAGTTTGTTAACTATACAATTTTTTTTCAGAGAGAGAGAGAGAGAGAGAGAGAGAGAGAGAGAGAGAGAGAGAGAGAGAGAGAGAGAGAGAGAAATTAAGACCTACCAAGAAAGACAGATAGACAGAGACAAATGAATAAATAGATATAAGAGATAAAAACAGACACAGAAATACATAAAGGTCGCAAGACAGTCAGACAGCCACATCACGACATACAGACAGAGACTGACAGATGGAATAGATAGATAGATAGATAGATAGATAGATAGTGGACTTTATTTTTTAACCAGTGAGTCTTTTTGTTTAATCGTTTTTGTTTCCCTTGGCTAGTTTTCCTCTCTTACCTAAAAAAGACTGACCAATAGACAGACGTGAAAATAGACAGACAGACAGGCAGGCAGGCAGGCAGACAGACAGACATTACTGAGACACTTCTGAAAAATGAGCAACTTTTAGTAGTAGTAGTAGTAGTAGTAGTAGTAGTAGTAGTAGTAGTAGTAGTAGTAGTAGTAGTAGAAGCAATAACAACAGCATAACAACAGCAACGTCAAAAAAGTCTCCCTGTGGATCATTATAACACCCATTTTCACCCTCCAGGACGCAGGACAGTCTCACGCTCCACCAGTCTCCACCCACCAGTCCCCACCAACACATCCATCACCATGTATTCTATCTACCACACTAGTCTTCTCTCTCCACCTTCTCTTGATCCACCATCCTCATATCCCATAACACACCATATCCTGTCATACATTTAGAAATCCTATCTCTCTCTCTCTCTCTCTCTCTCTCTCTCTCTCTCTCTCTCTCTCTCTCTCTCTCTCTCTCTCTCTCTCGCATAAACACGCATTGAATGCTGTCAATCCCATAAGAATCACTCACACAAGCACATTCCATTGCCCTGCCTCTCTTCCACCTGTCTGCCCCCTCAGCACCACCCTCCACTCCCTCCCTCTTCCCCTCTCTTATGTCTCACCACGACGCGCACACACAAGGGAGAGGATGTGGCAGCGTCGCTGTGCGTGGTGGTGGTGGTGGTGGTGGAGGACTGGAGGTAGTAGTGGCTCACAAACATCAGCACTCGCACACACGCCACCTGAGCTCACACGCAACGCGCTCTCACACACGCACACTTGACTCAAGGAAGCGTATGGGCGTGTGAAAGTGCGTGTGTGTTATTAGTATCTGATTAAGAGTTCACGCCTTGCTCTAGTGCGGTGAAAGAGCTCAAGGGCGCGTCGAGATGAGACTGTGAACCTGTGAAGGATTCCTTGTTGGTGAGCAGTGTTACCTGTGATGTGCTGCCCCTAGCGGCCAGGTGGGGAATCAATAACCCTGTTCCTGCGGTTTAAATGTCCCCAAACGAGAGAGGTGCGGTATGCCAGTGAGATAGACTCCTCTAAACCTGCAGGGGACGAGTGGGACGATTTAAAACGGAGTCCTCGATGAGTTGCGCAAAACGGGGGACTGCAACGGGCGGTGGAGGGTGAGCGGCGCGGCCCTAGCCAGGCTGCGGGGAAACGCACGCGGCGGGAGTGTTTCAAATCATCTGCCGTAGTCCAGAGTGCCCGAGGGAGGCCAGTGACAAGCAGTGCGACGTGCTAGCATGAACGGTGCAGTGCAGTGTTTGGGCGTGCGGTGACAGGCTAGCGAAATGGCGACAAGAGACGTAATCCATCAGGTACAGCAGCAGGAACAGTGCGGCGCCTCCTGCTGCTGGTGGTGGTGGCGGTGGCGGTGACAGGGGTGAGGGCACAGTATCGCAATGACCGTGATCATGAGACTCTCCGGGACGACTACTGGGAAAATCACTACCGCAGTCAAGGATTCTACTCCACCCCGCCCCCGATCCGCACCCAGTACAGCTCGGGCGACACCTACTACGGCACGGACCGCCGCTACGACACGCGTTACGACGACCCCTCACAGACACGAGGGTTCGATAACAGATACCAGGACCAGAGTTTTCGATACAGCGAGAACCCGAGGCTGAGTGGGAACTACCTAGGGCGTGGCAGGTATGACGCCCGAGGCAGGGAGCGACCAGGGAGCTCACGGGGGGAGGAGCCGTGGGACTACAGACAAGGGATTCTGGACATCTGGCGGCCTGACCTGCAGGGGGAGTTCCGGCCTGCAGAGGAGCCAGGTGAGGCGAGGACGCGCTGCTTATGAGGGTGCAGGTCATAGCGCTTGGGGTTCAAGGTCTTGGGAGGGGTGGGTGGCGCCTGGGTGGAGAAGGAGGTTCTGCGGTTACTTTTTTACTGTAAAAAACTACTACTACTATTGCTGATGATGATGATGATTATTTCTTTGTTTCGGTAGTAGTAGTATATAGTGGTGATAGTGGTGCAGGTGGTGGTGGTGATAGTAACGGCCGTTTTATAAAAAGCAATGCGTCAACATGACCTCCATTCTAAGCACACACACACACACACACACACACACACACACACACACACACACACACGGACGTGTCTGCTGATAAGGGCGCCACCATTATCACTATCATGATTACACAAACTGACTCACTCAGTCACAATCCACCATCTGTAGGAAAACTGCTTCCTCCTCCAATAGTTTTATTATCAGTGATAGTTTTGTTATTGCTGTTGTTGTTGTGGCAGGGAATTCTCTCTCTCTCTCTCTCTCTCTCTCTCTCTCTCTCTCTCTCTCTCTCTCTCTCTCTCTCTCTCTCTCTCTCTCTCTCTCTCTCTCTCTCTCTCTCTCTCTCTCTCTCTCTTACACACACACACACACACACACACACACACACACACTCCATACAAATAGCGATACTCCATAGTTGGTCCTGGGCACATCTAAAACCTTCACCACCACCACCACCACCACCACCACCGTCATAATCCCAAACTATCTTTCACACACACACACACACACACACAAAAAAAAAAAAAAAAAACTTTCAGAACTCTTAAAACAATTTACATAATCATTTGAAAGAGAAAAGAAGAATGTTTCTTTTTTAACTATCTTTGTAGTGGTAGTAGTAGTAGTAGTAGTAGTAGTAGTAGTAGTAGTAGTAGTAGTAGTAGTAGTAGTAGTAGTAGTAGTAGTGACATCTAAATCAGCCAAGTAATTTCTCCTCCGACATGAAAAATATTTATATAAAGACGAACAAAGACAAAATGAAGTTATCTGTCTACCTAACCTACGCTGTTACAGGAGCGAGAGTCCCGTGATGTAGCCATGGAAGCAGAACCAAATGCTATAGGTACTACTAATCTAGACTGACTCTTACTACTAATATTCTTAACATGATCATAATTATTGGGGTATTTATTTTTGTATGTGGTGGTGGTATAATAGTGGTGGTCGGTGGTTGGTCGTGGTGGTGGTGGTTGGTGGTTGGTCGTGGTGGTGGTGGTGCAAGCAGGAAATACTAGTTCGTATAATAGGAAATCGTTAACTGTTCTATTCTATTAACGTGTGTGTGTGTGTGTGTGTGTGTGTGTGTGTGTGTGTGTGTGTGTGTGTGTGTGTGTGTGTGTGTTATGTTATGTGAATATTCATTTATGTGTATATTTATTTCGATTCGTATTTTTTTGTTTTTTTGTTTTTTTAGTTGTAATGTGTTGTTCTTACTCTAAAGTTTTTGTTTAACATTTTTTATTCCTTATTTCTCTTCATCCTCCTCTTTCTTCTCTTCCTCCTCCTCTTTCTTCTCTTCCTTCCTCCTTTTACATTTAATATTCTTCTTTTCCTTCTACTTTTCTTTGTGTTCCTCATCCTCACTTTTCCTCACTCATCCTAATTACTTAATTGTACCACAGCACCACAACAAAACCCCATCCTTCCGACTCTCTCTCTCTCTCTCTCTCTCTCTCTCTCTCTCTCTCTCTCTCTCTCTCTCTCTCTCTCTCTCTCTCTCTCTCTCTCTCTCTACTTCCTAACATTCACACATTATTATCTTTATTTTTAATCTCCTCACCTTTGTAATTACCATCATTATCATCATTGTTATATATTTCCTGTTGCTATTTGTTCTTCCTTGTGTATTCCTCCTGCTATTATTATTATTATCATTATTATTATTATTATCATCATCATCATCACCACCATCAGTTATTAACACATCATCCCAAACATCCAGTCCTGTCACTCATCACTTCACCTTCTCCCTCTCCCTCTCTTCCTCTAGGCCTCACCCTCCCCCTCGCGGACATCTTCGTCACCACGGACTCGGGCAAGGTGCAGGGCTTCTACGTGTACCTGTATGACAAACCCGGGGTGAGGCCCAACGAGCGGCCCGTCAACAAACCCATCCACCAACAGCGCTACATCATGAACGTCTCCACTTTCCTGGGCATTCCCTACGCCAAGCCGCCGCTGCTCGAGGGACGCTTCAAGGTATGCTCAGTATTCTTTTTTCTCTACCTATACCAGCTAAGGACAACGGAAATAGCTTTATATTAAGCCCACTGAAGTCCCGGTCTCCCATATTGTCAAAAGCGTTAATCGAAATCAGAGAAGTGTCTTGAAAGCTTCCTCCTCCTCTCGATTTGTTTGTCCACGTGTGTTCTGTTGTGTTTGTTTTACCTGAAGCTTCAAGAGTGTATTTATAAGACCAGGTTGGACCATAAGCTCTTCATAATAAGACGTGACATATATTTGGCAGTAGTATGGGGAATACAGAGAGAGAGAGAGAGAGAGAGAGAGAGAGAGAGAGAGAGAGAG